>NW_023276806.1:254005742-254225742 GCF_003668045.3 Cricetulus griseus
GCTACACCAACTTCTAATCCAAGTCTTCAGGGTGGGAAGATCCATCTGTAGAATGGGCCACTCTTTCTGCTGGCAGCCTATATAGAGAACAAGGAAGAAGGAAGCTCACTCTCTGCCTGCTTGCTCTCACTCTTGCTAGCAAGTCCATTCCTTCACTGGCTTTAGGGCACACTTCTTTGGGACCCTAGCTGAGACATCATCCAGCCTTGTGGACTGAACAACTACTGCATTCTTGGACCTTCCATTGGTAGGCATCCATTGTTGAACTAGCTGAACAACAGCCTGTTTTTAAAAATCAAAAGCCTTCAGTCTTGCTTGTGGTGATAACATTGGAGTAAGTCCTAGAATTCTCTGAGCTCTAGAAACAGTGCAGCTTCATGCAACTGGCTTACAAAATCAGGAAGAGCAAATTGCTGGAGGGTGGAGCAGAAAGAGATTTGAGGCAAGAACTAATGCTGTTCTCCCCTGTCCTGAGCCCTGTCTATCACAGCCATGAGTCAACTCTGAGGACTTAGGAGATATTACAGTGCAGTAGGAAAGTGTGCATTGTCTGTGTCAATAGCCACATGACGCTAAGACCTTGGTAAGCCTCATGATCTCAGTGGGCTTTGAATTCTCTACAGGAAAGTGTGAGGATTACTCACTCATGGCCTCTTGATGAGCTAACACACACAAAGCACAGGAATGATGGTCATATAGTAAGTCTTAACTTGTTATGTAATTTCCTGGTTAGGTGATACACAGTCACTAAAATTTAACTGCTAGCATTTACTGTCCTGGTTAATTTTATGTCAACTTGACACAAGCTAGAATCATTTTGGAAGAGAAAACCTCATTTGAGAAAATGTCCCCACCAGCTTGACCTGTGGGCATGTCTATAGTGTATTTTCTTGACTGATGTTTGATATAGGGGCACCCAACTCACTGTATGAGGTGCTGCCCGTGGGCTGATAGTTCTGGGTGCTATAAGGAATCTGGGTGAGCAAGCCAGTAAGCAGCACTCCTCCATGGCCTCTGATCCAACTCTTGCCTTGAGATCCTGCCCTGGCATTTCCTCGGTGAACTGTGAAAGATGTAATCGCTGCATTCCTCTCAAGTTGCATGATAAGTAGACATAATGATGGCAGCTATTGCAAATGCCACTCCAAACTGCCCTCTTGGTCTCTCGCCAGGCCCTGCGATCAGTTCTAGGAGCTGAAGGGAGGTTGTTGTGGTGGCTGCTCTCTCTGAGGAGAAACTGATGAGTGACTGAAGGTGGAGCAGCATGGCAGGTCAGTACCTCTGAGGGAACATGAGTGTAAAGCAGCACCCTAAGGCCGCAGGCAGGTGGGGTCTGCGATCTACAGTGTCTCCTGGGAAGGACTGGGCCTTCCCAGAGGAGGAAGCTGGACGAAGCCCATGGTGGCTGTGCTGTGTGTGAAGAGAGAAAATGAAAGATCAGTCTAAGGATGTTCTCCACTCACTGGCTTCTGTTCCTGTCTCTGCAGGTTGGGGACAGTGGTTCCTCTTGACCTGTCTCCATTCCTACTTAATGAGAACTCCTAGAGTAGAGGTTGTCAGGTGTGGCTTCTGCTCCAGGAGGTCTGGGTGGGGCCTGAGAAACTGCATTTCCAGCTGGTCCCCATTCGGGTATGTTGAACAAACCTTGAATAGCAAGGTTAAAGCATTGGCATGGAACATTAAGTGTGCCAGGGAACCTCTATAAATGCAGATTCCCAGGCACTGCCAAGCACCCTGGGTAACCTCTCTGCCTGCTCTGTTTCAACAAGGACTGTGAGAGACTCCCTAGGAGCTGTTCTCATGAAGAGGGGGGACAAGAATCTAGGAGCAGAGACCTGCCCCAGAGTTCTAAGCTGTCCTCTTGGTGGGCCCTGGGGAAAGTACTGTACTCAGGGAGCACCTGGCACTCCCACCTTTCTTAGAACCCTCTATGGAATGAGCACTAACCCACACACTCTGGTTCTAGAGTTTTCCTGACATATGTGAATTTCCTGACTTGTGCTACCAATCTGCCCCCTGCCCCTGCCCCCTGCCCCTGCCCCCTGCCCCCCTGGGGTCTTAGACAAATGGAGGCTCCAAGGCCTGCCAAGTGCCTCATTCCCAGAGGACAATCAGAGATAAAGGACCTGTCTCACAAAGCTCACCAACTGCCCTATCCTCTAGTTAATTAACTGAAAAAGATAGAAAAGAGATGTCAAAGTCTCAGTTTAAGGTGTTGGAGAGGATCTTTGATGCCGGCAATGTGGATGGCAGGGAGATGGGCAGTGCTGGCTGTGGTGACATCTCTCATGGATGGCCGAGCAGCCTCAGTTAAATTTAAATTTCTTTCTCGGGAGTTGTTTTTGGTTCCTGTGGAATAGGTTAAGACTGTTTTGGGCTCTCCTGTGGAGCATAATCATAGCTACACTGGAATCAGAATTCAGGTCAGCAGTTACCTTTAATGAGATGTCTGAAGAGCAAGACCAGTGAGATGGAAGCACCTGGGATAGAGGAAGTGGGGAGGACAGTAGTGGGACTGGGGATAAGGAATGAAGGTATGAAAAGGTAAATAGAAAGGAGGGAGGGAGGGAGGGAGGGCAGACAACGAGAGGCATGGAGAAGGGCTGGTTAGAGGCAGGCCAGTGAGAAATAAGAAGGGGAAATAGAAGGAAGCCAAGGACAGGTGAGTAGATTCATTTGGGTCCTAGAGTAAAGCCAGGCAAATTTTCAAAGATGGACAGAACACAGGTCAATAGTCAAGACTGACTATTGGGCATCTATGGAGAGGTCTACTGGCATAGCCGTAGATGTATGTTTTGGAACAACGTGAATGTGTAAATATCATGCTGACTCCTCACATAAAGATAATGGAGGTATGGGAGGCTGGTCCTGTGTAGACTCAGAGCCCCAGGTCTAAGTGTAGAAGCCCTGTGATGTGTCATGAACTGTCACTTGACACTGGGAAGACCCACTGGGGCTCAAACTATAGTGCTGGAGCCAGAAGGGATGGGGGCTAGAGGAGGCTGGTGTGTGAGGAAGCAGAACTGAGAAAGCTGGTGAGCACTTAGGTGGGAGCACTAAAGTTCTCTGTGTGGTCCTGTCCAGAGACCTCAGATGCTGAGGGCAGAACATGGGAGCTGAAGTTAACATGCATCTGAAAGTCAGGAGCTGAGCTGGGTGGTCAGGCTAACGGACCCTGGGATAAGCTCCCTGGTTACAGGTGATCCATGGAGGGATGGCAGTGGGTATGTGCCAATCAAAGACCTAGAGAAATGGTGAGAGGCTGTTCCCCTCCCATGATGTATCAAATTCTGCCAATGTCGTAAGTAGCAAAAATATTTATCCTAAATGACAGTTTGGCTGTCACCCCTCCAGGAACGCCTCCATGGTACCTGTCATGCACACACAGGTGCACCCTCCAGAGGAGCATTCCCTAGGGCCTCTTCTCTCCATGTAGTAATTATCAACCCAGTATTGCACAGGAAGTAGCTGAACCTAACAGTGTTTGAGAAAGGCAGCAATATCTGTATTAATTACTTCAGCACTTCCCATGATCCCTGGCACATAGTAGAGCTCCCTAAATAACAGGGGAGAGAGGATGAGTGTTTGCATGCTAGGGAGGACAGTGTGAGGGCTCAGATATGACAGGGAGTGGGGGTGGCTGCATTACCTGCAGCCTGCTGAGATTCTGGGAGCCTCCAGGAATGGTGAACAGGCATCCATGGCTAAGCTGACTTTAGCAAGGCCCTGGTGCTGTTACGATTGGCAGGTTCACACCACTGGGTGCCATAGGAGCATGGTTTAGTTGTAAAATGTTGTGGACTCTTATCTCTCTGGAATAGAAAAGTAACTAACACAGGGGTGATAGCTGCTGAGTCTTGCAGGTTCTCTCTGCTTAATGATTCACTGAGATGTGAGCAAGAAGCCTCACACTCCTGGTGCCATGCCATCTCCACCATGATGGACTGGGTTCCTTAGAACTGTGAGCCAAAGTAAACAGAGTGATGAGAAAAGTATTGGGAACAGCCAGCCTGTTCAAATGTGCCTGAAAAGGGGAGTGAGGGTTGAGGGGAAAAAAACAAAGGTCAGACGATAGTCAGGAGGGCTCAGTGAATACTGCAGCATCCCCAAGTTTATTACTCATAGCCCTTATGTACCCCAAGCAAAAGGGGAGGACAAAAGACTTCCTTACCATGATACAAGGAACAAACAAGTGTAACTCCCTCAATTCTCAAAACATTTAGTAACCATGCCCCAAGTCAAACATCCTGTTATTTGTTCCTGAGGAGCATGACATCTAGTGGCCACACCTTTGGCCATACATGATTTAACATTGAAGAGCAAGAATAGGTTTGAACTCTCTAACCTTAAATCAAGATGGAACGGAGTCAATACTGTGGGCTCCCACAAAAACGTTACCAATACAACCACACAATAGTCCTTAAAAGGGATAATTACCAATACCCAGAGGACAAATAGTCATCCCAAGACCAGACCCAGCAGATCCCAATTCACTAGACTCTCACTGTGCCTAGGTTTCATCCCTGGACCCTTGAGGAGGAGAAGGGGGTTGTAGCCCCTTCCCCAACACACACACACACACACACACACACACACACACACACACACACACCACATCCTGAGACATGTTTTCTCTGGGGAAGAAAATCAAAAGGCCACATTTAAATGTAGGGAGAGGACCAGGGAGGGGAGTCATCACCTGATGGCTTCAACTCTAGTTTAATCATTTTGTTACTAATTAATGTGGTCATTACTTCATTTCAAAGAGAAAGAACTATGATTAAAGGTTAATGCCATTGATGCAATGCATCCCACCTGAAATTACATTATAAAAATGTCTAGAGTGTTTAATTGAACCTATAAGTAACAATGTAATTAGACTCAATGTATGTGCCTCTGCATCTATTTGCTCCTCTCTAAGGAGCAGAGAGCCCCACATGGGCCAGTTAAAGGAGAGCGTGGGGATTTTCTAAAACTCTTTCTCTATCCCTCTAATCTCCTCTGTTATGTTCACACCCCAGGGATAAATGATAGGTGACCTGGTCACTGTACATCTGCACCTTCCCTTCTTCAGTGTAGCATGATGTGTGTGTGTGTGTGTGTGTGTGTGTGTGTGTGTGTGTGTGTGTGTGTGTGTGTGTTGCATGCAGGTATGTGGGAGCCACCTTGGCTGTGGCTCTTCAGATGTTGCCCATCTTGTTTTATTGACAGGTTTTCCTGTTGGCCTGGAGCTTGCTCATTCAGCTAGGCTGACTGACTGGTCAACAAGTGCCAGGGGCCAGCCTGTATCTACATATTCAGTGCTGGAACAAGCACATACAACAGCACCTAGCTGCTCTACATGGTTCTGGGGATGGATCTCAGGTTCCCCATGCTTACCTCACCAACTGAGCCATCTCCTCCACAGCAGTGTAACAGGTTATAATGTTGTCAATATTATGCCACCTTCTGGGCTCTGCAGGCACTTCACTAGCGCATGCCCGTGCAGTGGCTAGGCTTCAGGTGGCTTTTAGGATTCCTTCAGCAATCTCTCCCATCATCCCTAGGATGTAGAATATTAATTTTAAAACACTAAAATCCCCACTATTTTAGTTACAATTTGAAGCAGCCCAAGGAGCAAGATGATGCCTATCTCATTGCCACTGCCATAGATGATACGGAGGTGAGAATGACTGGGAATGAGTCAGTCTTTGTTTTCAAAAGGAGGAGGCATTTCAAGAGAAGGAACAGTATTTGCAAAAGATAGGTTGTCATAAAAGAATAACATTGATTTGGAGAATCAGGGTCACTTGGCAAGACTCATGTGACCAGGCAGCTGCAGCTTCCTCAGACCCTCCTCAACCACCCCCTAGTTACTTAGGATTGTTTAAAGACACATTTTCCATGACATCACTTTTCTTTATTTTTTTCTTGATAATAGCCATTCTGACTGAGGTATCGTGACATATCAAACTAGTTTTAATTTGCATTTCCTTAATGGCTAAGGGTAGTGAACATTTTCAAACAACAAATATAAAAGATAAAACCCATCCCACTGAAGCCAGACAAGGCAAACCAACAGAAGGAAAAGAGCCTCAAGAGAAGGCACAAGAATAAGACCCACTCACTCACATACTCAGGAGTCTCATGACAATGAAAGCCATAGCATGTACACGGAGGACCTGGTGCAGACCTATGTAGGGCCTATGCTTGCTGCTCAGTCTCTGTGAGTTCATATGAGATCCGTGCAGTTGATTTTAGAGGGCCTTGCCCTGGTGTCCTCCATCCCCTCTCGTTCCCACACTCCTCCTGCCTCCTCTTCTATGGGGTTCTATGAGCTCTGAGGGGAGAGATTTCACAGAGTCATCACATTTAAACTGGTGTGTTCCAAGGTCTGTCTGTCTGACTCTGAAATGTCTGGCTGTGTGTATTTGTATAACATAATATCATTAGGAGTCATTTATTGTTACTTCTCATCCTCCTATTATGATGATGGTGATGGTGATGATGATACCATCAGTACTGCTTTAGCCCTAGGTCTCTGGCCTATCCAGTCTCTGGTTCTTGGTCACCCAATCAGAGCCAGGTATGGGTTCCATCTTGTGGAGTGGGACTTAAGTCAAATCAGACATTGGTTGGTCATCCCACAAGCTTTGTGCCACCATTGCCTAGTGTATGTGTGGGTATGACAAATTGTAGATGAGTTTTGTGGCCAGGTGTTTATGTTTTCTTTTTGGTAGACTTCAGAGAACCTTCCCGTACCAAAGACACTAGAACATTGAGGTGAAGGCTCTATTAAGGCACCAGCTTCACTGACTTCTCCATGTTCAATGGGTTGATGTTGTCTTCAGCAATGGGGCCTTGTTGTCAGTTTGTGGAGACCAACCTGTTGTTTTTGCAGCAGGCTGAATTGTTTGGGGATTTCCAGGAGACCCACTTGACTATCTGCTCAATTGGAAGTAACCCAATCCAGTACTGGAAGCTTCACTTGGTGACAAGAGATAACCAGTGGGGACTTGTTTCCTTCATTAGTTGAAGACTTCATTAGGATCCCAATACTCGGATATTTTAGGAAGTTTCCACTGCACTAGGGTTTCCATTTCTCCCCTTCCCAGCTGATGATCCTATTCTTACTCCCTGCTCTATCCCCCCCCATGAAATCATTTTTATTTCCCCCTCCAATGGAGAGCCATGCTTCAATCCAGTCCCTTCCTCTATACCTAACCTCTTTGGGTCTATGGAGTATAGCTAAGTTATTACTTATTTAATGGCTAATAGCCACATATAAGTGAATATCTACCATATTTATCTTTCTGGGTCTAGGTTACCTCACTCAGGATGAGTGCAAATTTCATGATGTCATTTTTTAACAGTTGAATAATGCTCCATTGTGTAAATATAACACATTTTCTTTATCCTTTCTTTTGTTGAGGGACATCTAGGTTTTTTCCAAGTTCTGGCTATTATGAATACAGCAGCAATGAACATGGTTGAGCAAATGTCCTTGAGGTAGGATGAAGCATCATTAGGTATATGCCAAAGAGTGATATACCTGGATCTTGAGGTAGACAGATTCCCATCTTCCTGAGGAACCACCATACTGATTTCCACAGCGGCTGTACAAGTTTACATTCGAACCAGCAGTGGAGGAGTGTTCTCCCTTATTCCACATCCTCTCCAGCATGAGCTGTCATTTGTGGTATTTATCTTAGCCATTCTGACAGGTGTAAGATGGAATCTCAAAGTAGTTTTGATTTGTATTTCTCTGTGGGCTAAGGATATTGAACATTTCTTTAAGTGATTTTCAGCCATTAAGTTTCCTGTATTGGTAATTCTCTGCTCAGATTTGTAACCCATTTTTAATTGGGTTATTGGTTCTCCTGATATCTAATGTCTTGAGTCCTTTATATATTTTGTATATTAGTCTTCTACTGGATATGGCTAAAAAAATCTTTTCCCTTGTGTTCCTAATCTCTCCAGGACTTTTATCGCGAAATGGTGTTGGATTTTGTCAAAGGCCTTTTCTGCATCTAATGTGATGATCATGTGGTTTTTTATTTCAGCTTGTTTATATGTTAGATTATGTTTATTGATTTTCATTATTGAACCATGAGTTTATAAGCTTTCTGTTGTTTCTCTTGTTATTGGTATCCAGCTTTAATCCATGATGATGTCAGATAGGATGCAGGGAGTTATTTTAATTTTCTTCTATTTGTTGAGTCTTGCTTTGTGTCTGAGTATGTGGTCAATTTTGGAGAAAGTTCCGTGAGGTGCAGAGGAGAAGGTATACTCTTTTGTGTCATGGTAAAACATTTTGTAAATTTCTATTGAGGTTCATTTGGTTTATAATCTCTGTTACCTCTAGCATTTCTCTGTTTAAGTTTTTGTGTGGATGACTTGTCTATTGGTGAGAGAGTAGGGTATCAAAGTCTTCAACTATCAGTGTGTGAGTGTCAATGTGTGATTTAAGCTTTAGTAGTGTTTCTTTTACAAACTTGTGCTCTTGTGTTTGGTGCATACATGTTAATACTTGGAATGTCCTCTTGGCGGATTTTTCCTTTGAGTATGTAATGTGCTTTCATATCTCTTCTGATTAGTTTTGGTTTGGAGTTGTTTTTTTTTTTTCAGATACTAAAACAGTTAAACCAGTCTATTTGCTTGAAATATCTTTTTCTAACCCTTCACCCTGAGGTAATGTCCAATGTGTTTCTTGGATGCAGCAGAAGGATGGATCCTGTTTTCCCATCTATTCTGTTAGTCTGTGTCTTTGGCGGGAGAAAATTGAGACCAGTAATATTGAGAGATAACAATGACCAACAATAGTTGATTCCTGTTATATTGGTGGTGGTGGTGGTGGTGGTGGTGGTGGTGGTGGTGGTGGTGGTGGTGGTGTGGTGGCAGAGAGAGAGAGAGAGAGAGAGAGAGAGAGAGAGAGAGAGAGAGAGAGAGTTGTTTCCCTTCTTTTAACTTTGCTGATCTGAGCTCTGAGCTGTGTTTTCATGTGTATTCCCTGTTTTCATGCTTGTAGTTAACCTCGGCTGGAGTTTTCCTTCTAGCACTTTCTGGAGGGCTGGATTTGTAGATAGATATTGCTTAAATTTGACTTTATCATGGAATGTCTTATTTTCTCCATCTATGGTGACTGGAAGTTTTGCTGGGTGTAGTATTCTTCGCTGGCATCTGTGATCTCTTAGACTCTGTAGCATGTCTGTCCTAGCCCTTTTGATTTTTAGTCTCCATTGAGAAGTCAGGTATAATTATAATAAGTCTGCCGTTATACATTACTTGTCCTATCCCCCTTGTAGTTTTTAATGCTCTTTATTTGTCTGTACATTAAGTGTTTTTATTATTACATGCCAATGGGACTTTTTAATTTATTTGATATTATGTATACCTCTTGTATCTTTATAGGCATATCCTTCTTTAGGTTAGAAATTTTTCTTCTATGGCTTTGGTGAAAATATTTTCTGGACCTTTGGGCTAGGTTTCTTATCTTTTCTCTAATTTTGTTATTCTTAGATTTGGTCTTTTCATAATGTCACAGATTTCCTGGATGTTTTGTGCCAGAAGTTTTGTATCCATTTCTTCTATTGTATCTTTGATGCCTGAGATTTTTTCTTCCACCTCTTGTATTCTGTTGGTGAATCTCTCCTCTGTAGTTCCTGCTCAAATTCCTAAATATTTTATTTCCAGAATTCCCTCAGTTTGGATTTTCTTTATTGATTCTACTTCCATTTTCAGGTCCTGAACAGTTTTATTCATTTCCTTCTACTGTTTCTTTGTGTTTTCCTGGATTTCTTCCAGGGATTTATTCATTTCCTCTTTAAGGACATCTATCCTCTTCATACAGACTGTTTTAAGGTCTTTTTCTTGCTTTACAGCTATGTTGGAATATTCAGGCCTGCTGTGGTAGGATAGCTGGGCTCTAGTGGAGACATGTCGCCTTGACTGTTACTGTATGTTCCTGTAACATGAGGTTTTCTTGGCCCAGCTAGGTCCTGCTGCCCTTCTCTGCCCCAAAGAAACATACAGACACTTTATGAAGCTGTTGGCCAGTGACTATGGTTTCTTATTGGCTAGCTCTGTCTTAATTATAAACCTATTTCTATAAATCCAAGTATTTCTACGTGGTCTTGTCTTACCAGAGAAAAGGTCCAAGCCTCTTACTCTGTTGGGGTCTATATCGCATCTGTTCAGTGTATCCACAGAGAAGACAAGAAAGCGATTTCCTGTTTGTCCCTGTTTATATCATGTTACTGTCCAGCTACGTCACTTCCTATCTACCCATACAAACCTCCAGACCTCTACCATTAGCTAGTGGCAGTTTCTACTCAGCTATCTCACTTTCTGGGATCACATGACAACTCTTCTCTGCCTATACTTCCCAGAATCCTCCTTGTCTTCTAGTCCTGCATATCATCCTGCCTGGCCAATCAGTGTTTTATTCATCAGCCAAAAGACAAACATATACACAGAAGAACATTCCCGATTATGTTCCTATGCTCATGTCTGGGCAGCTGGGATTCAGATGAATGTAGCTCTATTGCTGATTTCTGGATCAGTTGTAGTTTGGTGGATGGTTTGTTTCTTGGCTTCTGTTTCCTCTCTAAATTTTCAGAGAGTGTGATGGCTGTGTGTTGCCTGGTATGAAGTTTTTGTGGCCCTGTTTCCCTGGCCTCCTCAGCTGGTGTGTTCCCAGGGAATGCCTGCTGTTGGTTTTGGAAACTAAGAAAATGGCATGAGTTGGAGAAAGGAAGGTTGGAGAAGAAGGTCTTTGTGATCTATTGGAGATGCAATCAGGAGGAAAGGGAGATCACAGCAGGGGTTCTGCTATGAAGCTGGACATGAGACTGTGTGGATTGTGTCTGGAGGAACAGAAGCAGAGGTGAGGATCTGCAGATAGCCTACCTGCTTCCCTGGCAAGAGTGGCCTTTGGGTTAGTGTAAACAGATGTTTCCTGTCCCAAATGTCCAGTGTCAAATAACCACTCTGAAGCTTATATTAATTATAAATGCTCAGTCAATAGCTCAGGCTTGTTACTTGCTAACTTGTACACTTAAATTAACCCATACTATTTATACTTTGCCAAGTGATTCATGGTTTGTTACCTCATTTTTTACATGTCCTGCTTGCTCAGTTGCCAGTGGCATCTCTCTCACTCTGCCCTTCTTCTTCCCATCATCCTTAGTTTGGTCACCCCACCTATACTTCTTGCCTGGCTACTGGCCAATCAGCATTTTATTGTACAAGCTTGAGTGACAAATCTTTACAGTGTACAAGAGCATTATTCCACAGCAGGTTAGCAGGATGTGCTTTCTGGGGATGCAGGTGGAATAAAGACTAAATGTTTTTTTAAGATTTATTTTGTATTATGTTATAGCTTTGTATGTGTTGTTGTGTGCATGTGTTAGTGTAGTGCTTACAGAGTCCAGAAGAGAGCATCATATTCCCTGGAGCTAGAGTTACAGGCAATTGTGAGCCACTCACTGTCATCTCTGTTATTAGGTGGGTTGTCCTATGCCATTGTTGTGACAATTGGTCATTGGCCCACTTACTTTCTCATGATTAATAAAGCAGATTCCTAAAGTGGGATCTGTGGGGATCAAGACCTCCAGTGTCTTGTTGAAAAGATCACAGAATTGTTAAGCAGGCTTCCTGGTTTTCAGTTTTGTATTAGGTCTGTGAGCTGGGTGACTTGCTTGTTTTCTGTACTATTTTTCAAACGCTGACTAATAAACACTTTTCTGTCAACTTCACAGTTTAAAGATAATTTTGCAAGAAAGATGGGTCTAGTGGCACAGGCCTTGAAACCTTCAGTTCCTTGGGACACTGAGGCAGGAGGATTGCCAAGTTCAAGGCCAGCCTGAGCAGTTATTGAGAGCCTGTCTCAGAAGTGAAAAGAGGGCAGGAGATGGATGCATCTCAGTGGTAGAGCACTTGCCTGGCATGAGAAAGTCCCGGGGTTAGTTTCCTACATGTGTGCACTGTACTGGGATCATATTCACACAATCACACTCTCTAATGCCCTGCACTCCTGCTGACCCCTTCTTCCCAACTCTTCTCTCTTCCACGTGTGTGTGTGTGTGTGTGTGTGTGTGTGTGTGTGTGTGTGCAGTTGAGGGCATATGCAGGGGGAGGGATGACACATGCACACACAGCTTATGTGTGCATGTGTATGTGTGCATGTGTGTGGGTGTGTGTGCGTGTGTGTGCCTGTGTGTGTGTGTGTGTGTGTGTGTGTGTGTGTGTGTGTGTGCACTTGAGGGCACATGCAGGGGAAGGGATGACACATGGACACACAGCTTATACAGCTCGCCACAGATGCTGCTGTGTGTTCATGATTGCAGGGTCATATCAGGCCAGAAGACAGTGTTTCCTTCTGACTCTCACAGTCCTTCCTTCCTTTATCTCTTTCCCATTCTTCTATCTTTCCTTCATCTCTCTTCATTCCTTCTTTCTTTCTTCCATATTTTCATTTATTTTTAGGAGAGAGCACAAATGCAGTTCCCCACTGCCTCAAATTATACAGTCAAGTTTCCTGCATTTGCAGAAATCTCGGGGGTCAGCACATCCAGAGTGCAACAGATAAGTCTTACCCTGGGAAAACCACCTTCATGATCACAGTATCACCCCTGCCAGTTAAGTATATAGGCTCTTACAGTCCTTCTGCCCCCTTCTGTGATGCCCCAAGGACTTTGTAAAGGGGTATTATTGGTGCCTTGTTTGGGTTAGAACACTCAATGGACACTTCTTCTCAGCATGCTGACCAGTTATGTCAGCATGAGTTTCTGCATCAACTGCCACCCTCTGAAAATGCTTTCTGGAGGACAATGAAATGGCTCAGCAGTTGCTGTTTTCACAGAGAACTATAGGTTGGCTCCCAGCACCTAGGTCAGGTAGCTCACAACTGCCTGTAACTCTAGCTCCAGAGGATCTGATGCCCTCTTCTGGCCTCCATGGAAACTACATATATATACAAAAGTAAAAAATTAAATAAACTTTTAAATAAGTTTCTCTGATCAAAGATGAAATACACATTGAGAGGCAGTTTGGTTCCATGTCTGTCTAGCAAAAGCAATCTTTTCAAAGATGTCTTTGAGAAGTTAATACAATCTTTGTGGTTATAAATTATTAATAGGTATATATTCTTGTCTACTTTAAACAAGAGTTTCTTCAAAAACAGCTAGCCTAGGATGACTGGGTTTGGTTTGCCTTTGTTTTCAGTAGATCCATTTCTTGGGGTAAATGAATCTGAGAGATAAGTCTCATGTCTGCCCTTGGCTGCACTTTGCCTCTGTCTGTATACACGGTATTCTAGAGTTCCCCATAGAGAGCTCTAGAATATTGAAACAGGAATGTTTTCCCTATGCAACCAAGAAGCTTTTCTCCCCAAATAGTGGTTTTGTTTGGGGCACTCATCTTTATTCTAAATTTGGTCAGCTGGCTGGACTTCCTGGGCATCAGCAGTACCCCTGAGGCCCTGGCGGAGGCATAGCCAGCCTCTCTAGCTCGCTGGGCAATCACATCCCTTTGTAATGAGCACTTACATGTTTTGGCCCACAATCCCCCAATTTCACCCTTGAGTTCCTCTACTCCTCTCTGGTGAATGCCATCTGCTCCTGGTGATTTATCTACATTTAGTTCGTCAATTATGTAGAAAATCACTCACACATCTACTGCCTTGTTGGTCTCCAGAACAGTCTGGAAGAGGAGGGACCTTTATAGTGTCACATAGGAATGCAGAACCTGAGCTTTTTGAAGAAATCTCATTCTCTATATCAGATTCACTGACTTAAGGAACAATGACAGAGCACCTACTATGTGTCTTCTAGAATATTCTGTTGTGAAATAATCTTTTTGTGCACTGTGAAGATGTGTCACTCTGATTGATCTAATAAAAAGCTAAGTGGCCAATAGCTAGGCAGCATTTTGGGGGCAGAGAGAATGCTGGGAAGAAGAAGGTAGAGATGAAGAACAAGCAAGACAGGCAGGAAGAGATAACAGCCATGAACCACATGGCAGCACAAAGACTGATAGAAATGGGTTAGTAAGGTGATAAGAGCTAGGTAGGAACAAGCCTAAGCTATAGGCCAAGCTTTCATAATTAATAACAAGTCTCCATGTCATTATTGGGGAGCCAATGGTCCCTCCTACAATATTCTTAAGAAGGAAGGAAGAAAAGATGGCAGGACTGCTGTGCCCTGGAGCAGATCTGCAGGAGTTCAGCCCTCTGATGAGAATTCAGGGAGAAATGGTGGGATCTATGGGAAGTTCTGCTGCTGTTTAAGGTATTGCTGCAAGCAGCCCTCAGGGAAAGGAAACTCATCCCAACCCCATGGATAGGCTTGTCCTCTGTCTTTGGGGGTCCCTTCCTACAGCATGGTAAAAAAATTCCCTGCCCTGTTGAAATTCTGTGCTCTCTACATATTTGCTTTCAGACACCAAATGTGAGCCAGAGAAACCCCACTGCTTCCAGGCAAGTTTTCTGGGCCAGCTCTCCTTGTTGAGACACTGAATCTGATACTGTTGGCTTCCTCTGTCAACCTGGCTCATAAGATGAAGACTGCTTAGAGCAGAGAGGCTCAAGTGGGTAGCTGGAAAGTCCAGCAAACAGGACATAATATGTGTTTACAACCACCAGAACAGCCCGACTGGACATATAGCATTATGGGGAAATAAACCTCAGTGTAAGCCATGTACATTTCAGGACTATTTGTTACAGCAACATTTGTAACTCATGCTGACTGACACATTGGTGAGTGCTTCTGAAGTGAGACAAATCAGGAAAGGGCAAGGGCAAGAAGTCAGCCGTACAGATGGTCTTGAGTGGAATAGGATAACTCAGAAGGATTTGACTAGCTAAAAGATGGGCTGGAAATTACAGGGAGAGTAGTTAGACCTTGCTTGTGGACCCCATGAACCCCTGAAGCCAAATCCCCTTTGCTTTAGTTTTTCTCCTTTATAAAATGCAGTTGATAAAGGAGTGTCTGGTTACAGGTTTGTTGTTAGGTCTGAATGAATTACCCAGGCCCATTACCCATGTATGCTTAGCTCAGCACCCTGGCCACAGCAGATCCTCAGGATGAGGTAGCCACCTCCATTCTTTCTAACACTCCTATCCTGCAGAGACAGTCCTGAGCTCTTCCGGGGCTCAGCACTCACTGGAGACCCTCATCACTGACTGCATCCAGCCAGGGAGAAGGCATGTTCTGAAAGCCATGGGTATGGGTGGCCAACAACAGGCGTCTAATTCACATGTAAGCCAAAACAGTTGTTAGTAAATTAAACATTGATTGTAAATGAGCCTCCAGTTAAGACTCACTAATTACACCACCAACTCAATTGTCATGCAATTTATATACAATTACCCCAGAACAAATATTTAATTACTTTCCTGGTAATACGTTGAACTAATATTGTTCATCAAGCTGGTAGATGGGAATGTGGAAACATTTAATTGATGCAAAGATGGGATATCAGAGAATTAATGAGACAATGGCCACGTTGTCTTGTCTACCGGTGTGACATGGCTTCAATGATGAGAGGGAATCAGGAGAGGGAAGCCCTTCTTATCTAGGATGGTGGAGTCAGTGGTGGCTGGAAGATACCTGTAGGTGGGGGATTTCCCTGAATGGCATGGTCTTCTGGAGAGGCTGGGGCTGTGCCATTGCTTGGACCTGCACCATGGCTCAAATTCTCCCTCCTCCCATCCTTCTCCAATGGTGCTCTCTGGAAAATTCTACCTACAACTGGAAAGCGACAGGATCTGGCTCACCCATCAGCAGACAGAGGCTGAAGGGGGGTTAGATGCCAGGGCTAACCTTGGTGCTTTCTGATTCACAGATGCTCTGTCAAATGGGGAAGAAAAGAACACAGTGAGGGCCCCACAGGAGGAAGCCTTGAGACTCCAGGAAAAGAGCAGCAGGAAGGGCTGGGGTAGGGGCTGACCTGACTGCAGGCAGCTGGTCCTGCCTGGGATGGCTCTAGGTTTGTCTTCTGAGAGAAGCCACGTCCTTCAGCACCCAGAAAACAGCTCTGTAAGATGAAAGTCTGGAAAGACTGTGACGTCCAACTCATCATTTGAGAGAGAAAAACAATACTAGGGTGATGGCTACTGTTGATGACAGAGAGGTGACTCGGGGGTAAAGAGGGAGGACCTCCTGTTCCTCCAGAGGACGGGGTTGGCTTCCCAGCACCCACATCAGCCAGCTCACAACTGTAACCAAAGAATCTGGGGCCTCTTCTGGCTTCCACAGGGCTTGTCTGCATGTGCACACCCAGACACACATACAGACCCCACCACTCAGACACACTCACACACACATGTACACCCCACCACTCACACACACAGAGACACACAGGCACACCCCACTACTCAGACACACTCGCAGACACATGCACACACCACCACTCACACACACTCACACACACACATGCACACACCACCACTCACACACACTCACACACATGCACACACCACCACTCACACACACTCACACACACACATGCACACCCTAACACTCACACCCTAACACTCACACACACACACACATGCACACCCCACCACTCACACACACAGAGACACACAGGCACACCCCACTACTCACACACACTCACACACACACATGCACATCCCACCACTCACACACACTCACACACACACATGCACACCCTAACACTCACACCCTAACACTCACACACACACACATGCACACCCTACCACTCACACACACTCACACACACTCACGCACACACATGCACACCCACCACTCACACACACACACACTCAGACACACATGCACACCCTACCACTCACACACATTTGCATATACATAATTAAAAACAAATAAACAGGAGCTGGAGAGATGGTCAGTGGTTGACAGCACATTCTGCTCTTGCAGCAAACCTGAGTTCTGTTCCCGGCAGCATCTCTGGCTCACCTGTAACTGTAGCTGCAGGGTCTCTAGTGCCCTCTTCTGGCCTCTGCAGGACTGCAATCATGTGGCTACATGCACCCATGTACACATAACAATATACACACATACCATATATAAGAATAATATTTTACATGTATTGATCCTGGTGTGGCCATGGCCAGAAGCTACCAAATGACAGAACTGTTCTCTGTGTCCTGTGCCCTAAGGATTTATTCTGAGGTGGATGCTGCTAGAATAAGACACAGCTTGGAAGTGGGGAAGATTCCTTCCACCAAGACCATCCTCCTCATCAGAGGTGGACACGGTCTCCTCTATCCTCAGAGCCCTCCCTGTTGTACATTCCCAGAAGCATTTGTCTAAAAGGTAGTGTTTTCTGTGACTTGATTATACTGAATGAGAGAGAAGAGAATTTTCTCAAAATGTCTACCCAGGAGAAGCCAGGAACCAAGAAAAGTGTTTTATTGCCACACGTTCAAAGAGATCTATATTTCAATAGTAAAATTTTGTAAAAGACTTTGAAGTGAAGGCAGGTAGTGCTGAGTGCTCATCTAGAGCAGCCTGCCAAGTTCCCTGATTCTTCTGGGACCTGTGCCCCTGCACTATCTTTGGGCTATTTTACAAGTCTGTTAGTCCTAAAGAAAACTGATAGTAATGCAAATGACTTTTCCCCCTCAAAATGCAAATGAATGTGCCAGGAAACATGGCCCTGGAGTGACTTAGTGAGCGCCTTTGCAAATATCTAATAATTTCCTTCACTTTTCTTGATCACCTGTTCCGTGTTCCTTTCTAGATATGAAAAAAAAAAAAATATTCGCCCAAGGAAGATACCTGCAACAGACTAGAATAGTGCAATTACACCCTAGTTTGGTGAACCAATGAATTTATAGGGGTAACTTACAAGAGCATAGGGGACTCAGAGCAACTTTATCTTCGGAAAGCCCACCCAGCATGAATGAGACCAGTGCATGGCACTTCTCAGGAGTGCCCGGCATAGCTACTGGAACCCCCTCTCCCCCAGTCAAATGTAACTGTGAATTCTGTTATTTTCTGAGGTTCTCCAGCCTTACAAATTAGTTTCCTTGGGTGCCCCCACCCCACCCCTGCAGGGCTCCCTCTCTCTAAGATTTACAACTTTCCCAAACTTTATCACTGCCAGTCAAGTGTTCAGACACAGGAGCCTATGGCGGACAGTTCCCAGTCACACAACAGCATGCCAGCCCTGACCTCCCTAGACTCAACTCATGCTACAAAATGCTGTCAGTCCAACTTTGAAAGTCCCCACAGTCTTTAATAGTGTCAACACTGTTCCAAAGTCCAGCTTTAAGATCTGCCCTGCCAAGGAAACTACATTGCATTGATCCCTTGAAACCCTCCCTACTTCAAGCCTCTCAATAAAAGACAGACAGACAGGTGGACAGACGGACACACACACACACACACACACACACACACACACACACACACACACACCACAGTCTAAAACTTCCTAGATGAGACGCAGCAATCTCTTAACTATTACGCCCTGTAATATTTTTATATTGCTTTTCCAGCATACAGTGGCATAGTACCATTCCTATAAGAGGAAATGGGGACATAGTGAGGAAAGATCGGGCCAAAGCCAAGACCAAAGTCCTCAAGTACAAACACTAAGTCCTGTAGATCCATGTCTGGCATCTGGGACTTCCATTGCAAAGGGATTAAATGGCTCTGCCCCTCCCCCCACTCTCAGATACCAATGTTTCAGGAACTAGCAACCTAACACCTGCACCTGCTTGTCTTTAAACATTTTCTTCATCTGGTTGTCACATATTACTAGTTCCCTTACTAAGTAATGAGTTAAACCTAACTGGTGATCATTTTGTGTTTATGTGGAAATGATGATTTTAACCTTAAGTGTTTTCCTTTAATATTACACATTGGAACGTTGACAGACACTTTGGCCAGGGTCACAGGGCTGGGCCTGTCTGGACCTCGGGTCTGTATGGTTCTCACTTGGTAGGGTTACTTCCACCAGTCATATCTTATTGATTCATCCATATGGCTTTCCTCTCACCTCGAGTGTCCTAGAGGACTGAAGAGGCTAGCATTGAGCCTCAAACTCAAGTGCTGTTCTGAGAGAAGGAAGGAAGAGGGCGAGCCTGGCCTCTAGGCACTACAGTTTATGTGGTAAAATGTTGGGTGAGGGGCACAGTTGGGGGATGAGATCTCTGAGCACAGATCACCTTCTGTGTTGTCCTTACTGACTCTGCCATGAGAAAGTGAGTTCTGTGAAGACAGGGATTGGGGACAGTGAGATTTTTATAGTGAATTATCAAAAGCCACACATGTCAGATGAGTGTGCATCAATCAGGCTCCAGGTTGTGGGTGTCATCACACATAAAATGAAACATGCTTGTAGTCAGGAAGCTGGGACAATCTTACCCCTTGGAGGACCGTAAGTAACAAACAGAGCAGCAGGCTCATGGCCATAGGTAGCCATGATAGGTCCTAAAGTTGGAGCATTAGAAGAGATGGCCTCCATGGATAGCAGGGGAGAGAGCCTTCAATTCTGAAAAACATATTTGCTAAATCCTGACCCAGCCTTGGCTAAAACTGGGGTCAGCCTGACCCTGTAACACAGTACTTTACCAAACCCATGACTCACCCGCCATTGTTCTGCCTCTGTAGCCACAAGGCTTCCTGCTCCTCTCTGGATCAAACAGATACCATGGTGACACAACCGCCCTATTCTTATTAGAAGTTCATATCCCATCACACTTGCTAACAGCAAGCATGGCTACATCCGCAGGGTGTAACAAACTTGTGGTTTTTACCTCTATAAATGGCCTGCTCATTTAGCTTGGGGCTGACTCTAGACTTGTAGTCACAAGAGTGCATGACCCTGGCTAGTCTATGTGGCTCAATAAAATCTCCAAATTCAAAAAGAGCTTGTCCTGGTCTCCTCCTTTGGGTGAGAACAGCCCAGCTACAATAAAATGAGGAGAGTTCGAGCATGATGCCACTGATAACATGATGGGGCCCTGAAGGGTGAGACAGACTCTTCAGTTGTGTAAGGGGAAGGGAGTTTGGGAATCTTTTGGTTTCCCAGGGAAACAATAACTATGCAGAATTCCTGGCAATAGCTCCTGCTTACACTAGTGATAAGCAGAAGTTCCTGGGTTGTTCAAAAGGCAGTTACAAGGACAGGACATGGAGAAGGGGACATGAGGGATGGTAATCTGTTAACAGCCACAAGCAAATGTGACAAAGCAGTCACATCCCCAGTGCATGGGGACCTAGAAGACAGCCCAAAGGGGAGTACTGCATGTGGCTATTAATCCAAACCTGTCCAGAAGCTCTTAAACACTTCTGTTTCATGGTATCCCATTTGGTTTTGGCCATTTTAGGTTCTCTGCAAATAATTTATGCTCTACTTCCCCAGTTTTTCATTACAAAGATGCTCTTGGTCCAAGGTGGTTCTGGCCCTGGTGCTTTTCTGGCTAATGTCAGTCAAAGCTAACTAAATAAGCTGCTGTATTTCAGAGGTTCCCTGGATCTCAAAAGACTTAATTTAACACTAGTCGGGAAATGTTCTCGTACAGTCTTGCTTGCAACAAAGCAGGGAAGATGGTCTCTAAGAGCCACACAGACCTGGGATGCCCGAGTCCAGAGGCAAAAGGAAGCTGTAGGTGGAAGAGGGGTGGGCTAATGCTTGAATAGAAGGGACTGAAGTCCATGGGGAGGACCAGATAAGAGGAAATTAGAGCTAGAACCAGTGAGGGGGGTGATGGTTGGTGAACACAAGCAGAGGGGAAAGGGCAGAAGGAGGAACAAGCTAGGAGTGGGGACTGGGGACTCATGAGCCCATTAAATATGCGCAGAGTATGAACTTCCAGAGGGAAAATAATGTTCTCTAGCCCAATTGCATTCTCAGTGGAGTTTCCTATAACAAAGATACAGTAACAAGAAAAACAAACTAAAACTCATTACCATGCAGAGCGCATGTGTGTACTGGTGTCCAGAGATATGAATCAGTCTCAAATAGATGGTTTCAACCAGGGCTTCCAACATTCTTTCCACATCAACCCCTTATGTCTGAGAAGCTGTCACATCATCAAGGGATATAGATAAATGAGTAGGTGCATGAATGAAACATTTATTCATAATAACTTACAAAGAATTTATTTCAGGACAATCCCGTGCTTGTAATTTCACCATTTATTAGGACAAAAGCAACTTTGCACACTAATGACCTGGAAGTTCTCCTTTACTTTTGCATACAGAATTAATTCTTGGCTGAATATTCAATAGCACAGGATGTATCTTCAATGTTTTACAGAGTTGATCAATATTTTGATTTTATAATCACCATCGCTGGGAATGCCACTTCACATAAATACATAATAGAAGTGACAGAAGTTATGTCTAGAGCCATCTTAGAAGTTGTTGGAAATTCCGATTCTAATCTGAAGCCAAAATTCATGTAACATTTTTTTTTAATGAAGTGCAAGTCAGCAACTCAAATGGCAATTTTTAAAATGAAGCATTCTAACACCATACAACCCAAAGACATGTGATACTAACAACCTAAAGAATGCTGACCGGGAAATATTAAAAGCCCCAGTACACATGTGGCAGCATCCAGACCTGTAACTTCATCCCTGGGGGAATCCGATGCCCTGTTCTGGCCTCAGTGGTCACTAAATGCATGTGATGCAGATACGTTTGTATATGTAAAATTAAAAACTAAGTATTTTATATACTGCAATTCATACTTTAATGTAGCCTTGAACCTGCACTGATGTGTTTGGGGAAGTGTTTGGTGGCTCCGTCTGAGGTGACAGCATGCACTGTGAAAAGGCTATGGTGACACTGAATGAAACAACATGGCTGAGTGGGGTCAGAAACACCTTGAGTTCATTACATGTTTGATTTTTGAATGATTTTTAAAATTTATTTTTTTCTTATTTACACGTATGTGTCTGTGTGCCACATAGGTGAAGTTGCATAAACGGCCAGCAGAGGGTGCCTGTTCTCCTAGAGCTAGAGTAACAGGCAGTAGTGAACATGGGTTCTAGGGACCCAACACAGGAATTGTATGTCTGCTTCCTTTCTGGAAACCCCGCCCCCAGCACACACACACACACACACACACACACACACACACACACACACACACACACACACACTGCTGTTTTATTATATATCTCTTACAAACAGAGATGTTTTGAGTTTGTTGGTTTGCTTTTTGAGACAGTTTCCCTGTGTAGCCCTGGCTGTCCTGGAACTCACTCCGTAGATCAGGCTGGCCTCAAACTCAGAGATCCACCTGCCTCAGCCTCCTGAGTGCTGGGATTAAAAGTCTGCACCATTCGTTATAGTGGTAAATATTCTCTTCTAAAAGGATAATGCCACACCGCTTTACCACTTTCAGTTTCTCTGATAGCTGCTGCTTAAAAATCAACTAGGCTCAAAAACCATCCTTGCACCATGGAGGCGATCTTGGGAGGAGGCATACTCTGGCCACCTGTCCGACTGTGCCCCAAATACAATATTAGGCAAAATGATAAAACACATTTTGAGGTCTGGACTCAGTCACTAACACTGCATAACACTTGGTGTGGGGGTACTTGCTTGTGGCCCCACCACTCGGGAGGTGGAGGCAGGAAGACTGAGAGTTCAAGGCTAGCCCCAGCTAGACAAATAATTTGTGTCCAGCCTGGCCTTCACTAAACTCTGTCTCAAACAAACAAATAAAGCAAAACCCAAAATATCGTGGTGTAAATCTTGATTAACTATATCTGTAAAGGCATTTCCAGGAAGCACTCACTGAGGAACACCTTCCTCCGGAGTGGGCAGCACCCTCTAGAGGCAGCCCCAGGTAAAGCAGCCTGAAAGAAAAGCAATGCTGCCAACCTGCCTTCACTTCGTGCTGATATGTGCATCTATTCCTTGGCCACCGCCGCCACTGCCTCTGCCACTGCTACCATCCTTCAAAGCCATCAGAATCCAGCCTCTTGAAACACCTAGACAATAGGAATTGTGAGATATGAGGCTTCAGTGGATGTGTGACAGTAGAAGCGTTTGAGTCAGTGAGGACTGAAGAGGACGACAGCTGGCTGTGGGGACAGGTGTGGAAGTGACACCATAGGTCTTGCCTTCTGAGACTTTTGAGTGACTGGTGAGTGTTTGCCAGGAGTTTTCACACAGAGCTCCAGGCAGAGGCTTATGTATTTCCGGCATGAACAGACGGGTTCTAGGGCCAGGCAGGCAGTCAGCCACGAGTGCCAGATGGGACTGGAGAAGGTCACACAGAGAGCAGGCAGGAAGAGCAGGCCCTGGGGCCAGGCCTTGCACATTGCATGGTGGGCTAAGGGAAGCCGGCCCTACTGTGTGTACAAAGGTTAGCAAGTCCCATCTATGGGAGGGCAGATGGTGAACTGAGGCTTTGAAGTCTGTCACCATAGATCCCTGGATAACAGCTACAGACACTGCATAAATAAATTGGTGCAGTTGTGTTTCAGTAAAACTTTAAAAAGGAAAACTATCTACACATACAGCCTGCTGGCTTCCCTGTATTCTGCCTACCCCTGCCACGGACAGCAGGCATCCCTGAGCAACGTTCAGCCAGGGTGAGAGAGGGGTGACATTTATGAGGCTATAATGGGCAAGGTGGATTGAAATGGGACACTCGCCAGGAACCAGAGGAAACAAGCTACCTGTGAATTGACAAGCCTCAGTGATCTGAGATTGGCAGCCATAAGAACTGTTTGTATGTAGTAAAAGGGCCTGGTAGCCTAACAGACTCCGGGGACGGAGAGTGAAAACTTGATCCCAGATCGGAGATGGAGCAGGAGGGAGAAGAATTGCAACCCTGTGATTTAATCTTAGCACTGCTCCTGTCACAGACAGGCAGGCAAAGGACTTGCAGAAACAAATCCAAAAATGACTTCCGTGCTACTGGAAATTCAAAGGAGACATTCATCTAGACACATGTATTGTGGAGCTGGGTTTGGCAGCAGCAGGCAAGGGGGGAAGGAGACAGCTTCCCGACAAGCTTTTGCTACTGCGAAGGGGAAATGGATACATCTGGAAAATTCACAAGCGTTTGCATCAGGAGTGCTGGCTGTGCAGGCCCTGTTTCTCAAACCCCAGGTGTTCCATTAGATAATGTTGCTAAAATGTTTGGGACTTGGGGAGAGAGACTGTATAAACATGTGATTTTACTTTATCTCATAAAGGATGATTGTGTGGAAACCTTAGAAAAATGGAAATTCAACTCGGTGTAAATGAATCGCTTCCCTTCCCGTTTTATTGATGCTATTTTGCTGAAGGCTGGGTGATGGGATTAGAAATGAGTATCCCAGGGCCAGGCCAATGTGCTAGGATTTGGCTAGACATATCCATTTGTCTCCTGGGGTCTTCTGACTCTGGTTCAGGGAAAGAAGTATACACGGACCAACAGGCATATATACCTGGCTGCCTGGGCCAGGCTCAGGCAGAAATGTCAGTGATATGAGCCTGGAATCAGGGCACAAAGAGTTGTCAAAGGGTCAGCATGTTGAAGGGTTGGCAAGATGACTCAGTGGATAAAGGTGCTTGCTCTTAAACCTGACTGCTTGAGTTCAGTCTCAAGCACCCCCACATGGTGGAAGGAGAGAACCAGCTCCTGTAAGTTGTCCTCTGATTTGCACACATAGGTCATGGCACGTGCCCATGCATCCACATACCTGACCCCCCACTGATAAATAAATAATGACTTTTTCAAGTTTAGTTCAGGGAGCTGAGACTGCAAAAATCTCAGGGGATGCTGACCCCAGAGCCTCTCTTCAGCATTTCCCATTTTCTCAGGTAAAATGAAATCTGAAATGGACCTGATTCTGGCAGCAGCATCTTGCTTTCATTTGCCCTCAAGAGGACAGGATGATGGAGTCTTTGAACAGCCAGGCATGTGTACAGCCCTAGGGGCTGCTCTCTGAGCAACTGCCCCATGAAAAGTTGTGGGCATCCAGCCTTCCAGGAAGATTGATGGGGAGAAAAGGAGGTGAGCAGAAAGGTGGGAAATGCTTCATTACCAGAGACTCTGAAAATCCCTTCCTGCCTTTTCATTCAGGCACAGCTCAGTCCGCAGTGTCTCCTCCAAGGGGACTCAGTCCAGTGGAACCCAGCTGCATAGGTGGAAATTAATTAAGCATATGGGCCACTGTCTTAGTTTGCTTGCTATTGCTGTGATCAAACACCATGGCCAAGGAAACTTGCAGAGCAAAGGACTTATTTCAGCTCCCATGTCCCAATCATAGTCCATATGAAGAAAGTCAAGGCAGGAACTGAAGCAGAGGGTATGGAGAGGGGCTGCTTCCTGGCTTGCTCCTCATGGCTGGCTCATCTTATTTATACCATCCAGGACAACCTGCCCAAAGGTGGCACCACCCACAGTGGGCAGGGTTGTCGCACATCAATCATTAGTCAAGAAAATCCCCCTCAGACTCCTACAGGCCAATCTAAAGGATTTTCTCAATTGAGGTTCCTCGTCCCATATATCTCTAGCTGGTGTCAAGGTGATAAAAACCAAAAAAACTAGTTAGGACTCTTGCATCACCTCACTGGAAAATTCCCACTACCAACAGGCAAGGCTGTGTGTCCTAGAAGGATCCAAGGCTTGGGAACTAGATAATCAGAGGTTCAAATCCTGTGTCTGCCACTTACTAGGTGTGATGCTTAAGTTTTACTAAATTTACTTACTAAATCACAAGAAACTTCCTTTTGCCATCTGTGTACGCTCTCTCTCTTTCTGTGTGTGCACGCCCATGCTCACACATGCATGTGCGTGAGTACATGGATGTACAAAACCCGAGGTCAACATTAGATTTATTTTTCACCATCTGTCCACCTTGGATTTTTATTTTGTTTTGTTTGAGGCAGGTTCTCTCCGTGCCCTGGAAGTCACTGATTAGCTTGACTGCTGGCTGGAAAATCCTAGATACCCACCTTTCTCTGCCGCCCATGGCTGATATTACAAGCACACGGCACAGGCTCTGGTTATTGGGGAAAATGTGGTAGTTAGAATGAGAAATGTCACCACAGGCACACAGTGTGAGCACTTGGTCCCCCTGCTGGTGGCACTGTCTGGGGAGGTTAGATAAACTTCAGGAGAGGCAGTCGCCTTCTAGGGGAAGCCATGTCCCTGGGGATAGGCTTTGAGACCTCATGGCCTTACCTTGCTTCCAGTCCAATCTCTGCTTTGTGTTTGTGGTTGGAGATGTGATCTCTCTGCTTCCTGCTCTATGACCCTGCTACCGTGCCTCTCCCTTGATTGTGTGCTCTGCCCCTGGAACCGTAAGCCAAACAAACTCTTCCATAAGTTGCATTCGGTGTTTTATCACAGCAATGAGTAACTGATACTTGTGAGTTCTGGCTATCAAACTTGGGTTCTCACGTTTGTGCAATAAGAATTTTACCTAACTGAACCACACACCCACTCCCCTTCAATCTTGTCTCCAAACTTTTAAAGACTGTAACCACCAAGCCTAGGTCCTTCCTCCAGCAAGTAATAAAATCATTGTCCACATGATCCAGACAGCTTAGGGTTTACAGGTCACTTCAACTTAGAGTAGCCTAGAGTGATTGGAGCCTAGCGTGGGGATCTTTTGTTAGTTCCTTCTTCTGTGCTTGGTCGTGGTGGTGCACAGGCGATGTCAGTCACACAGGGTGGTGACTATGGGGTGATTTACATGCCTTCCTTGTACTTTCTGGCTTTGTGGTCATGTCACCAATTTGAGCTTGTGTATTCATCACCTATAGGATGATGGGAATAACAAGAGACTGAATGTCACACAGCCAGGAACACAGTGTAAGCAGCACAGAGCCAGGAGCACAGTGAGAGCTCCACAGAGTAAGGAGCACCACAGAGCAGGGAGCACAGTGAGAGCACCTCAGAGCCGGGAGCACAGTGTGAACACTGCAGAGCAGGGAGCACAGTGTGAGCACCGCAGAGCAGGGAGCACAGTGCTGATCTGAGCTTGATGGCTGTGACGAGCAGGTTTGAATTTATATTCACAGGTTGACTTTGCCTACTGCTTCTCCTTTCAAAACTCCTACATTGGGAGGCCTGAGAGGGAAAGGTAAGGCTATTGATTCTGAGAGTGGACCCTGAGTGTAGAGGCTGAGCACGGGGCTCAGCACGCAGGGTATCAGCACAGTCATCCCCAGAAAGGAATGCACGTATAGACAGGTCAAGAAAGACACTGCACACCTCAGTGGACCAGAAAACAAGACCCCACCCAGGTCTTTTCCTTGGTATTCAGACCCATTCTCTGGCCCTCAGCACCCCACTCTGCCCCAGTCTGGCTGGGGCTCCCAGGCTATGATCTGTTCTCAGCAGGAGGAGAGAGAACAGAAGGGACCCCAGCCTGGGGGAACACAGCCTGTCCTCAGGGAGTTCTAGTCAAAGGTGGGCACAGTCTGTTTTCAGGGGGTTCCGGTCTAAGGGGTCACATCCTGTCTTCAGGAGGCCTTAGTCTGAGGGGGACCTCCAGACTGAGAGGGACACTGTTGTGTGATATTTTGATCTTATTCTGACAATAAAGTTTGCTTTGAGTCAGAGGGAGGAGCTATCCACTAGCTGACCAAAATTAACCATAGTTTTGGAGGACTGAGGACTGATAGAGAGGAAGTAGTGAGGCGGGGCTGAGAGAGGATCTCAACCCTTTTGGATGGTGGAACAGAAGAGATAGAGGGTCCCTTGATTGTCAGAATACGATCAACATATCACACAACAGGACACAGCCTGTTCTCAGTAGGGCCCAGACTGAAGGAGACATGGCTGTCCCCAGGGGACCTCAGCCTGAGAAGGCCACAGCCTGTTCTCTGAGGGTTCCAGCCTGAGGGAAACGCAGTTGTCCTTGGGGGGTCCCTGTGTGGGAGATGGCGCTCCTACAAAGGAGGCTCACTGTCATCAATCCATGCCAGAGCTAACACTGAGGAAGAGATTTCTCTGTGGCTTAATATGTGGGGTCAAAGGTTTCTGGAAGCCATGTGACACCAACAGAGGAGCCTGTGCCAAAATCCAATGCCTATCAGCCTAGGCAGTTCCGAGATGCTCAGCTCACTGCCTGATCATTTTGCATGGTTGGTTTGCAATATGGACTTGCAGATTGTGTGTCTAATTCCATAATCTTGTTACCATGCTTGACTTGTAAAAACAAACCCAGGGCAAAAGGTCAGGTGGCCAGTGCCCAGCTAGCCAAGGAGTGAAGGGACCAGGTGAGGGAGATGGATGGTGGTCCCTAAATGTGACTGGGCAGTTGAGGGTTTCCATGGCTGCGACATGGGTCAAGCCCTTGGTGTTAAGATCAAGACAGTCCTATTTCTGCAGGCTGCTAGAAACTTCTGTGCTAGAGCAACCTGGCAGCTGTGTGAAGGGCATCTGGAGGGAGAGACTGTCTAACATCTGGCCTCATTGCTGTGGGGCCTCACACTACACTTGACACGATGTGCATAAACCTAGCAGATCATGAGACAGGGGCCACCCTGTCACTCCATGGTACCCAGCACACTCTTCCGGGGAGAACAGGGCAGAGGTAGACATCAGGTTTGGGATTAAGCGGGGGATTTGTCTGGATATCTCCTTGATATAGGACTACTGAGCCAGCCTAGAGCCCATGATGGGAATGGAGCCACAGTGGGGACACTTTGTAATTCTCCATCTCTGGGGAGCGGCTGTCCTCCATCTCCCTCCCCCAGGGAAGAGCAGCCTCAAGCCCCTGACTCTGTTGTGCTGGTCAGGGGTCACCAGCAGGTGCCTCAGGGCTACAGCATGTCCAGTTTATTTTTGTAGCTCCTTATTCCCACCATGATGCCTGATAACCACTCAAAGTACTCACAGGAGACTGAACCCCTGGGGACATCCCCCTTGTGACTGGGGACAGGGCTTTCTCTGTGTCCAGAAGGAAATGGCCTGGACAGAGCAGAGGCATTTCCTAGACTAGATACTTCATTCATGCATGCATGCATGCATGCATTCATTTGTCAGGCAGGGCTTGTAAAGTGGCACACATGTGCGGTCGAAAGACAGCTTGTGGACATCGGGTCTCCTCCTACCATGTGGGTTCCAAGGAGTGAATCAGGTGGGCGGGCTGGCGGCCAGCGCCCTTCCCTGCTGAACCTCTCAGCGGTCCCCAGACATTGCAGTCTGCATCACTCCTGTGAACAAGGCAGAGATGAAGGGAGATTTTTTTCATGCTTTGTCTTTGGTCCTGGTATCATTTCATCTTTTCTCCACTACTGGGTGCTCTCTGATCTACACGGGAAGTTTTTGCCCAGCCTTCTGGGTAAGTAAAGTGCCTGGCTGTGGGGGATGGGAAGGCTGGTCCAAGAGCAGTGAGACTCCTGATACATCTTCTATTTCCAGACAGCTCTGCTGGGGAGCAACTTCTGAGAGGGTAGCTGGGTGTCCTGGGGACAATGCCTGGGAAACAGGAGGGGCAGGGGTAGGTCTGGGCAGGATAAGCCAAGCTGGGATAATGCTCTGATGGAAACCGCATGGGTGACATGAAAAATGGGTGGCTGGCATCAGTCTGCCCCTACGGCCATCAGAGAGTGGAGGTGAACTGCCCTGTGATGGGGTCCCCTAGGGAGGAACACTCTCTATTGAGGCAATCCTCAAGGATGTAGAAGGTGGGGAGATGAACCCTAAGGGGACCTGGGAGCCTATCACACTGATGCAAAGGAAGCCTGCAAACGCATGCAGGTGACATGAGACTTAAATTTAATGTCATCTGTGAGAGTAAGTGTGGGGTAAATTCTAATACATGCCCACCTGAAGAAGTCCCTCTGTTGTGTGGTGTTTCTGCTCTTTCACTCTTTACTCTTTTGACCTATGACCCAGCTCCCAAAAGAATCGCACACAGAGGCTTATCCTTTATTATTATTGCCCAGCCTTAGCTTAGCTTGTTTCTTGCCAGCTTTTCTTAACTTAAAAAATCTGACTACCTTTTGCCTCTGGCATTTTCCTTTTCTTACTTCTGTATGTCTTACTTTCCTTCTTACTGCATGGCTGGCTGTGTAGCTGGGTAGCTGGCCCCAGACCCCTTCCTCTCCTTGTTCTCTCTTGCTCCTGCTTCACTATTGGCTGTTCAGCTCTTTATTGGGACCATTGGGTGTTTCAGACAGGTAAAGAATCACAGCTTCACAGAGTTAAACCAATGTAGCATAAACAAAAGTCGCACACCTTAAAATAATATTCTCCAACACCTCTGTCTGTAGCTGGCCTGCCTGCAGCTCTGGTTTGGCACTCTATGTACCCTGGTGCATGACTTTGGGGACCTCTGAAGGAGACAAATGGCATGAGGGTATGTTTCTCCCACTAAGACCGCAAAGCTCAAGGGGCTCACTTCTGGATTGGCTTTCCAGGCGTGCTCCTAAGAGCATCACTCCCCTCCTTCTCCTGGGTTTCCCGGACCTTTCCTCCACCAATGGGATAATCAAACCTAAAGACATTCTCATCGAGATCCCCTCATCCTCCACTGAACTGGTAATGCAGCAAGAGCACAGGCTTTGGACTCAAGCTGTCTTTGATCTCGTGCCAGCACTTACTGGCTGTGTGGCCCTGGGCAACTCCTGTCAAATTCAGTTTCCTCCTTGGGAAAAAATGAACAAGAAGAACAGAGAAGAGAGGATGAAATGACCTCATGTGTATAAAATTTCTATGTCTACACTAGGCATGAGGAAAATTCGAGATTCTCTCTGTCCCTCTTTCCTCTGGCCTGGCACAGCAGCCTGAGGATCAGGCCTGCAGAACACATCTCCCTCCTTCCAGCAACAGCTGCCTCTTTGAGTCCTGCCACGTTCTTCCACTCCTAGCCCCCTGATGGACACTGACAACGTCAGGGGGTAAGAGCTGGTGTGGGAAATTTGGGAAATAAGATGGTGAGCTGTAGGGGCCTTGGAGAAGTGGAGCATTGTGAGGCAGCCATCAGAGGCAGCGGCCGGGCTGTGTGAAATGAGTAACCCACTCAAGGGGAAACACCAGAGGAAGCCTGGCTTCTCAGCAACTGTGCAACAAATGGTCAGGCACAGGCCAGCTGATTGGAATCTTGAGAGAGTCAATACACCAGAGGAACTTGGAGATTGAATCCATATCTCCAGCCCCCTGGGATCCGAGCACCTTTCAGAACTCCTCCAAGTCCCCCCCACTCCCCCTTCTCCCCACCAACCACCCCACCCCACCCCAGTAGGTTTGCTTTATCAAAGGCACATTCTCTCCAGCCTGCACCACTGAGCTGGGCATAGGAGTATCATATGCTCACATCTAAAAGAGATAATTAATTTAGGATTCTCTTTCTTTTAATTAATTCCCCAAACACCACAGCCCTACAGCTCAGGCCTTGAGCCAGACATTCTACAGGACCTGATTAAGGATGATTGGATGTTTCTGGCCAGTCAGGAAGCTGAAATGAAATGATGATGACAGGGAAATCCTGGTACTTTGTTGCTCAGGGAGACCTGCCATTTCAGATGGCACAGGACAGAGGCAGGGACAGGGCAAGGGGAGCAATTCTGGGGGACAGTAAAGAATAGTGGGGTGAATGTAGACAAATAACATGGCATTATTGACTAAACTATCATTGTGAACTTTATTACTATCTACAATACATATCAGATAACAAATGTGTATAAAATATTTACTAAAAACAAACAAACAAAATCAAAACCAGTTTTCTTCTTTCTACAGGATGGTGAGATGATAGTGTCATTTCATCCCCACCGTGCCTGTCTCCTGAGAGATTCTTGATCCTGGTTATGGAGGTGAAGGGTCCAACATGTATGTGTTTAGGGCCTGTATATGGAGAGGGGACCGCTAAGGAGTAGCTGGCTGCACAGACTCATGGAAAGATGAGAAAAGCTCTAAAAAGAATTCTTAATATTTCAAAAGAAAAAAATCAATTATCCCAAACAGACACTACCCTAGTGAAATGTCTAACTTTCCAGCCTGAGGAATGAGAGTGTGGTGCTGTGGGGGCAGGTGTGAGACCATGCCTGCTCTTGGTGACAATGCATGCTAACAGCCCCTGAGTGCCACTGTGCAGTCTCAGGGACATGCAAACCTGGGTGAGATGGAAGCTAGCTGGAACATTGTTCTCTGAGAAGTTTCCTTAGCTACTTAATTCCCCAGCTAGAGTCTCTTCCTGCCTCCTATGTTGATGCTTTCTTTGTTGGCTTTTATCTATGTATGGTGTGAATTTCTGGCTTCCTTGCTGTTTCCTGTCTGCCAATCTTCATATACCATAAGCTACTTGGGCTTGCAAGCTCCTTCTCTGCTCTAGCATCTGGCTAAGTCCACTGAAGCAAACTGTCAAGCAAAGAGAGCTGCAGGAAAACAATACTGAGAGTGCCATTCTCCAGAAGACCCGCAGGGGGCGCTGCTTTTCCCAGCCACCTGCCAGGTGCTAAACGGGTGGGTGGCTGGCAGCCACTCAACCCCATTCTCAGGAAAATTACTCCCAGACCTAAGGAGGCTGAACAGGAGGGTGACCCTTGGCTGGAGGTGACTATCTTCCTCACCCACTTCCCCGGTTCTCAGCAAGCGACTGACAGGGAAGACAAGAGGTTAGCCTGCTGCCCTCAAAGGGCTTCCAGCTCCACACTTGCCTTGCAGGTTGTATTGAAGTGCAGCCCATACCCTGACCTCATCTTCAGCCATTTTGCTCTCCTGCTCCTCAAGGCAATCCTTCTCCTGAGACTCTGCCCCTGATAAGTCACAGGATCAAGACTGCCCAGGCCAGGTCTGCTGTTCAGACTTGACCTGAGGGTTGCCTATCAGAGCATGAGCACTGTAAAACTGACATGACACTGTCCCTCAGACAAGATGTGAGTACAGGCCAGCTGGTGAGCAATGGGACTGAGAGGGGAAGTAAGGTGAGATGGTGGGAGGAAGCCAACAAGGAGAATAGTAATGAGCAGCTTATCTCAATGGACAATGGGCACTTAGGCCCTTTGGGGCTGAGATGCTGTAAGGAACACATATGGACACTGTCACACAGAGAGCAAGCAGCTGCTATCATTAGCGATTGATGATGACCACTGGGACAGTCAACCCTTCCACTTCTCCCTGCTTGACTCCAGGCCAGCAGCACAGGAAGTCGAGTGGCCATGGAGCTGTTCATCAGTGACCTTGTAGTGTGGCCAACAGGATATGGCCACTTTATATAACTGGATGCTTTGGGGGCATGGTGCACCAACGCCCCAATAGGAACTCAGACCCAACCCAGAAGCTGTGCCTGTGTTTCCAGGCTCTGGACCTCTTACCCAAACTCACAGAGATTGGAGAAAGAATGAGCAAAGCCATAGTGCTAGCTACAGATATAGACACTGTCAAAATTGATGGCAGTGGAGTGAGTGGGGCTATGAAGGGCCCTAGCTATTTCCATGGCTTCCCTTTATGGAGTTCCCTGGTTACTAAGGAGGTAGTTGGGTGGTTCTCTATTTTGGTTGGTAAATCAGGTCATATAGTCATTTCCTCTACTTCATGGATCCCTTCCCACAGTGCATCTGTGTAGATGGAAGTTTCTGTCCCACCCGGTCCCACTGCCCTTTAGTCCCAAATAAACACACAGAGGCCTATAATAATTATAAACTGTTTGGCCAAGGACTCAGGCTTTTTATTGCCTAGCTCTCTCTTAATTACTAACCCATTTCTATTCATCTGTGTATCACCACGTGGTCTTGGCTTACCAGTGATGCCTGGATCTCTTGCTTCCTCTGCAGCTCAGCTACATGGTGTCTCCCTGACTCCTCCTCCTACCTTTCTCTATCCCTGTTTGGCTAAAACCTGCCTGTCCACTGGCCAAAACAGCTTTCTTCATCCATGGATAAGAGAAACAAATATTCACATTATACAGAAGGACATCATCCCCCATCACATCTGATTTTAATCCTATGCACACTCAGTTAGATAAAGACATGAGATGGTAAATAGGGGAGTCTCCCTAGAAGGTTAATTGAAGATGCAGTTTTAACTTACTACAAGTGCACACAAACTGGCTCAGGCTGGATTGGCTCTTCTATTCTTCATACCTGGGTCCATTGGGAACTCACTTAAATAGCAACTGTCTAAATTGAACTGTTACCTGGCTGGGGAAGCTTGTGTTATCATTTATAGTTGCTTATATGTCCCGCGCGCTCTGTATTTCTCGCCAGCAAGAAATCATACACGGGACACTCGGATCCTTCTGCAGGAAAGCTTTAATGCGTCTTGAGAGGAGAGCATAAGCTTACCAGAGCGGAGACACTGAGCCAAGAATCCCGTCCCCTAATAAAGGCTGGCAGCCGCCGCCTGGGACGTGTCACCCTATGATTGGCTGTAGCTCATCCGGCCATATGACGCCACGGAATAGGCAGAGATCAAGGAATGGAAAATTACCCAGCGCCTGCGCAATAATCTTGTTTACATTCGGTGCCTGCCGGATGCAGGCGCCATCTTGTAATGGAGAATGCAGGGACGGCTCCCTACAGATCCCCCTTTTTTATTAATTAATGATAAGGCTTTATATTTTTACAAGCAAATAGGTCACCCAAATGTTGAGGGATAGAGGCAGAGGTTGTACCTTCCCAATCAAATATTAAGACTGTGTACAAGAGTCGCCATCAGGCTGTTAGCTTGACCCGAAGCGCTCTCGACCTGTCCTCTGCCGTTTTTCTGGGAAAGGGAGACTAGGGCAGGCAACCCTTATGCAGGACAACATGCCTCCCAGAGAAGCCTGCATATTGGGCAACTCTCTGTGCGATGCCTTGCTCGACATCCCTCATGGGCTGCTCAAGCCAGGCACTCTACCCTGTGCAATGAGCCTAGGCTCCGGGTGTGCAAGAGCTGTCTGGCCAGCGGCCTATTGCTTAAGCATAGTTAGCCAAATATCAGTGGAAGCCCCTTGTTCCAAAGCTACAAGCGCTTGGGCGATAACCACCTTGTCTCTCTTAGTTTGAGCCCTGAGCCTACAGACCAGCCAGAGAAGCAACATCAATCCGCAGCAAACGGCTGCACCAAACAATCCCACCTCCACCCATTCCTTAAAATAGGAGACAGCTGAAGCAATCCATGATGACAGTCCCTCTCCGTCAAGGACAGGAGTTAATCTGGATAATAGCGGCTCTCAACTCCCGGGGAGAGGGTGGAGTTCCGACTTTTGAGGGTCCAAAGAGGCTCTTCGGGTGAGTCTTTCCGGGATCCACAGGGGATTCTCTTCATCCTGTGGAAAAACACATATCGCTCCCCTGGATCTTATGAGAATAGGATCCGGGCCTCTCCAAAGACCAGTTAAGACATCTTTCCATTTTACCATCTCCTTAGACCTTTCAGGTTCTGAGGTATGACGCTTGGCCGCTGTATGGCCCTGAGCGTCGGTGTTTAGAAAATTAAGGGTAAAGAGTGCCATGGATATTGTAACTCTTGGCACCGAGGGTAAGGATGCTCCCATTCCCTCCTTTTGTTTGATTAAATAAGACTTAAGTGTGTGATGGGCACGTTCCACAATGCCTTGTCCTTGAGGGTTATAAGGTAGGCCAGTTAGATGGGTAATTTCCATCTGTCTGTAGAAGTGCTGGAACTTTTGAGAGGTATAAGCCGGCCCATTATCTGTTTTTAAGAAGCACACAGGTGGCTAGGTAAAGTCTTATTTCTGTAATACAGCTGAACTTCCTTAAACAGTAGCTTAACTTCTTTCTGAGGCAGGGTTTTTTTGTGACTTTGGAGCCTGTCCTTGAATTCGATCTGTCGGACCAGGCAGGCCTTGAACTCATAAAGATCCATCTGTCTCTTACTCCCTAGTGCTGGGATTAAAGGCGTATGCCGCCAACGCCCAAAACTTAAAGGCGTGTGTCACCAACACCCTGAGCTTAAAGGTGTGTGCTACCAACATAATAGATTAGCATCTTTTACAAAACAAGAACTTTACATTGTCAGGCTTTGCTTAAAAATTCTAAATTGAAGCTCTTTAAGTATAAACATTAATAAAATCAAACATTTGAAAACTGGTTTTAAAAAGAAATTTAAATTTCCTTAAGGTCTTTCTGTAATATATAGAAGCATTAACATTTTAAATCTTAACTGAAAAACTTGTTTTTAAGATGGTACTTCTAATTTCCATGCGGTCACCTTTAGTTAAGATGGCGGTCTAAGTATCCTTTTTTTAACTTTAGCAAAATGGCTACCGTCAGTCATGTGACCAGCTACAAAATGGCCGTACCAGGAAATAGAACATTTTAAAACAAGCATACATAAATTACTTGAGCAACTTTAGGATATGAGGCTTTCCCCAGGCATCCCAGGTCTCTAAGCAGTGTTGGATCACATGTGCGGCCTTTTCCCCTGTCAAAGACTGGGAAAGCCATCTGCAATTTTCTCCGCTCCTCTAATGGTAAAAAGGAGTCGGTACCAAATAGTGGGGGTGCTGATGGAAGCACACCCGCTGGCATTTTTGGCAGCCGATATCTATCGGGGTGGTATCTTGCTGCTTCTTTCTCTAGCTCTGCTTCCTTGCTAGAGTCTAAAATCTCAGAGTCTGAGCTGCTCAGCTCCAAGGCTTCCAGTTTCGTTGCAGGGAAGAGGCTAGGTTTCGAGTCCTCATCTCTCCAAAATTTACCGGGGTGTGACCGGTTATCTCCTATTTTCTCTCCCTCCATTTTTGTTTCTTTTTCACCTAGCTGAGCTGTTTCCCCAGTATTTAAGACTTCATCTCCTGAGCTTTCAGAGTCATCAGAGCTATCAAGATTTAAAGCTTTAAACTTATTTACAGAATCATCTAACAAATTATTCACTCCCTTGTCAGTAGACATCCCAGGAGGTCCTTTTTTCTTATTTATTGCTGTTTCTCTTAACAAATTATTCACTCCCTTGTCACTAGACATCCCGGGAGGTCCTTTTTTCTTATATTTTATTGTTAGGCGCGCCCCATCTCTCATCACATTCGGTTTCTGATATGTAATTCTGGACTTCTTTAAGATTGCTACAACAGTGAGAAAAGTCAAAATAGCTCCTAGTAAAAGCATAGAAGCCTCTATATTAACCTCCCACAATAGCAACATTCCCAAGCCAAAGTCCAGAAAAATCATACCTCTCCGAATTTACCACCCTGCAGTTCTGAATCCGCCTCGTTAGAGGGGTCTCCGCGGTGCTGGAGATGTTCACATGTTCCCGGGTTTCGGCACCATATGTCCCGCGCGCTCTGTATTTCTCGCCAGCAAGAAATCATACACGGGACACTCGGATCCTTCTGCAGGAAAGCTTTAATGCGTCTTGAGAGGAGAGCATAAGCTTACCAGAGCGGAGACACTGAGCCAAGAATCCCGTCCCCTAATAAAGGCTGGCAGCCGCCGCCTGGGACGTGTCACCCTATGATTGGCTGTAGCTCATCCGGCCATATGACGCCACGGAATAGGCAGAGATCAAGGAATGGAAAGTTACCCAGCGCCTGCGCAATAATCTTGTTTACATTCGGTGCCTGCCGGATGCAGGCGCCATCTTGTAATGGAGAATGCAGGGACGGCTCCCTACACTTATATATATATTGCTATCACAGGGGTTCGAGAGTGCTAGGTGCATTGTTTGCAGATAGGTGTGTGTGCAGTATAGCTGGAGGTTAAGAAGCCAGATTGCCAAGTACATTATTACAAAGGGCATGTGTGTGCATAAACCAAACCCAGATGCAGATCCCAAGGTAAATTACCTCCTAAGCTTATGTGCCTCAAAGCTGCTTCATCTCCTTCATTTCCTGCCCGTGTCCTTCAAAATGAAGGGACCAGCTCCCCATTTCGGCAGCCATGACAGTAACATGTGCTTGCCATGACCCTGCCTTGGTCACTAGGAGGTTAGGTGCCTGCCTCGTGACAAGGAACCAATCAGAAGTTAGCTGGTGGCGCTATGCTTTACTGCTCTGGGTGTGCTTTACGGACAAGCGCACAGCAATGACGCGCAGAGCATAGCAACCACCCTGGGAGGGCCTATGGGCCATAACAACCAGTTGACCAATCAACACAGGGCAAACCCTCCAAGCCTGGAGGCACACCAATCTGAGCCTGTGAGTACCCCTAGACACTTCCCTTACACTGCCCTATAAGATCTCTATGCAGATGATCAGAGCTGTCTTTCTAGCCATCTGCCATGGTGGGTGGATGAAAGACCGAAGCTAACATGGGGTTAGCTTGTTAAACAGCTACAATAAAGCCTCGTGCAGTTTGCATCAAGCTTTCGACTCTGCCAGGTGATTGGGGTGACCAAGGTCCTGTGCTGAGATCCTGGAGGCTTGAGCTTCCGGGGGTCTTACAAAATAACACTAAAACTGATTCCCCAAGATGTCTACATTGTTTTAACTTCCTACTGGTCCTTCTTTGTGCTAGACACTGAGGCACCTGGGCCTGCATCCTCAGAACCTTGGTCTCTGAGCCTTTTAAGAAGGGAGGTCCTTGCCCTTGCCTGGTTACTGTTACTTGAGTCTTTCCCTCAGGATGGTTTTTATTGGTGGCATTATTTGTGTGTCCTCCCACACCCCCAAATGTCTACTCCTCCTTTAACAAGATAGGTATCTGTCCATAAAACAGTCTAGCCAGGAGTTGGCCAGTGAAGCCCCTTATCAAAGGAATAAGACCACACCTTCTCCAACCTCCACTAAGAGGACACATTTCACAGAGAAAAGGCCTCCCCCTGAGAGCTCAAGGCTTTTGTTAGACATATCAACAGCTTTTCTGAGGCCCTGTGACAGAACTTTCTCCGTCTGGAGCATCTGGAGTCCTTTTATCTTACACATTCTGTGACCAGGTGAAGGCTGGAGCTCTTTCCTGTGTTGATCCTTAGGAAGTTAACAGCCAGCCTGGGGGCAGTGGCCCATGCCCTTACTCCCAGCACTCAGGAGGTGGCAGGTCTGTAAGTTTGAGGCCAGCCTGATCTACAGATTGAGTTCCAGAACAGGGTCTAAAGCTACACAGAGAGACCCTGTTTCAGAAAAATCAGCCAAGTTTGCAGCCAACACCTGGCAAATATAAGGATCCATATCTCATCATTGCTGATCTTCCTTCCTTCCTCCCTCCCTCCCTCCCTTCCTCCCTCCCTCCTCCCCTCTCTCTTTCTTCCTTTTCCTATTTGCCCTGAGAAACCCAGACCCCCAGCAGAGCTGTGACATGTAGCCCAAACACAATCCATGAACACCTTGGCCCTGAGCCCAAAGTCAGTGAAACACCCTGGATTTGGGACCCAAGCCAGTAAAAGAAACACTGAACCCAGAGCCAGAGAAAAACACCCTGACTCTGAATCCATAGCCAAAAGAACATAACTTTGCCCCTAGAATCAGAGCCAGTTAAAGAAACGTGCCCTGGCCCTAAAATTGGAGCTTAAAAGCTAAACAGGACCAGAGAAAGAAACTCAGTTTGGCCCTGAAATCAGAGCCATTTCTGCCCTGGACACAAAACTGACCAATCCCTGAGCAGGAAAAACCAACCAATCCCTGAGCAGGAAAACTGACCACTCCCTGAGTAGTAAAGTAGTAACTGAAAGATCCCCAGAAGCTCAGGCCCTCAGGATCTTTTCCCAGGACCACAGCCACCCCAGTCACCAGGCAGAGGCGGAAACTTGATGCAAAAGCAAGAGGCTATATTATTCAGTAACCAACTCATTACTCACGCAGGAGCAGAGGAGTTGGACCCCGAGCTGAGGGCTAGGGGCTTCTTAAAGGCAAAAACTGTAAACGGATGGGGTCTGGGGTGAGGGAGGGTAACAGTTCTGATTGCCTTGTTTCAGGTGGCTGACTGCAATCTGCAAAGAAACATCTTGGGCTGGGGTCCTTTAGTTGAAGGCCACAAATTACAGAGTTTCTATGGTTACTTAAGGTCATACAAAGTACAGAGTTTAGTCAGTCTATACATTTTAAGGGACATACATTTGACTGAGATAAGACAGGGCATGGGATGGGGGTGGGGGGGTTACAGGGTCTGTCAATTATCCCCTGAGCTGGGGAATCTTTACAACCAGCAGGGCACCTTTACAACCAGCAATTAGCAAAGCAATGTTAACAGGAGTGGTGGGCAATCACCTCTGCTTCTCTGAGAGCAAGGCTCAGGTGCCAGCCATGGCATTCCCAGCCATCAGAAGCTTGCCCTCTCTCTTCTCTTCAGAGCCCAAGTCTTTCCAACCTTCACCAATTTTTGATCCTTCATTAACCTCTAGTCTAGAGGCATGACTCCCAGAGAGCTTAAGCCTAGGGAAGTAGTAACCCCTAGCTTAGACATACCATGACCTTTTCCAGAATTTAGTCCTGAGCAGTCAGCCAATCCCAAGCCTGTAGACTTGGAATTCCCCTCACCCCATGAGGTGCAGCCAATTACAAGTCCGAAGGCTTGGAATTCCCTCTCCTCATCACTCTGCGTCTCTCCTGCTCTGCTCCTCCTGTTGTCATCACTGCTGGTGCTGGCTGCTCCAGACAGAGGGACCCAAGTTAACCTGCAATAAAGACTCTTTGTTTTTGCATGGGATTCAGTCTCTGTGGTGGTAATTTGGACTTTTTTTCACCTAAGAAGTTGTTATTATTATTTTTTAGTACCTTAAATTTTTATTTAAGCCCCCTAAAGTCCATTAAGACAACACACACACACACACACACACACACACACACACACGAGAGAGAGAGAGAGAGAGAGAGAGAGAGAGAGAGAGGAAAGAGATGGAGGGAGGGAAGGAGAGAGGGAGGGAGATTAAGGTGAAAATGTGTTTGTCTTAAAATTATCTACTCTTCCTGGTCCTACTTAACCACCCAGCCTAATAGTCATACTCACAGTCACAGAATCACCCACACTGGGAGGTGGTAAGGGTAGGAAGAGACTCCAGAGGGACAGAGCCCCTATAATCACAGTGGACTTGTAAGGAGAGAGAGCAGAGGTTCAGCTGCACACACAGCCCCCTCCTTGCCACTCAATGCCCTGTGCCACCTCAGGATTCTGCCAGCAAGAAACACATCACCAGATGCAGCTCCTAGACATTGGACCAGAGCTATGAAGCAAAATAAACTTTTTTAAAATAAAGAATCTTGCCTAGGTTGTTTTGTTACAGCAACAAAAACTAGAGTGATACTGCATTACATTTAGCTGGGGAGGGGAGGATAGATAATAAAAAAAAAAACAAAGATACTCGAATCATTTTTTTTTAAAGTGAGCAAGTTAAAAAATGGAGTCTTTCTTTCTGTATTATAGTTTGAGAATGTATTCTCAGTTAAACTGTAGTAACATTGATCTCTAACTGCACATACAAATCCGGCAGGCATGACTTTAAATTCCAAGCACTGATGAGCAGAGGATGAATACAAATACACAGCTACACTAATAACCACATGAAAAACACTGAATGCTTGCATCAAAATCTTATCCCATACAATGAGTCTATTCTAGACGCCTTCCCTTCATGTCTTCAAACTGATTTGTATACAATTTGTTGTAATTAGATGGGTAGATTATTTTACTTAATTTATTTTTAAAGGTTTTTGTTTGTTTTGTTTTTGAGACAGGGTTCCTCTGTGTAGCCCTGGCTGTCCTGGAACTCACTCTTGTAGACCAAGCTGGCCTTGAACTCAGACAGCCTCCTGCGTGCTGGTGTTAATAAGTGTGTATGCCACCACTGCTCTGCTTACGATGTATTTTATTTATATGTGTGTATGTATTCCTGGGTGGGTGTATGTGCACCATGTATGTTTAATTGTCCATGGAGACCAGAAGAGGATGTCAGATGCCTTGGAACTGGGGTAACAGGTGCCTGTGAGCCTCCACATGGGTCTGGGAATCAAACTCTGGACCCTCTGCCAGTGCAGCAAGTGTTCTTAACCACTGAGCCATCTCCTCCAGCCCTTAAATGGATTATCTTAAGTTGATTATGCATCCCATGTCAGTTTACTTTGATTGAGTGTCCAGTGCAAGACCTGTTATGATTTGAAGAAATGTTAAGGCCGTGTCCTTCAAGGCAGCATGCAAACAGGAATGAATCAGAGAGGAGAGGCACTCGTCATGGTATTTACTCTGTACAGCAGTGTGAAGTGATGATAACTGCTAGGAAGGGAAAGACTATAAACGGCATGAACACATGAAGGAAAATAATACAAAGACTCCTTTTCTCTGATCAAAAACAATCAAAGGAAACCAACCAAAACATTGTTAGAGGTAATAAATGAATTCTCTGGAGTTACAGCGTATAGATGTAGTCTCAAATCCATTGTGTTGTTATACCAGGTGTGCAATGGAAATATGATGAAAACAAAGGGCTCATTTAGGTAATAAAAATTTGAATAGCTGTGTACACCACCAGAGATTTATTCAAACAACATTATAAATATTTACTATCAGGAGGAAGGCATTAGGGAGTGGGGAGACCGCGTCACGTCTGTCTCCTTATCTTTCCTCTGCGTTGATGGTGGCTCCATGGTGTGAAAGGTGGCTGTTTTGCGATGTGCTCAGGGCCTTGCAGCTGCCAGGCAAGTGTGCTGCCTCTGAACACCCCTAGCCTTAACATCTCCGTAATTACTGCAATTGTGGACTGCTGGCTCTCACCAATTATTTTAGTCAGTGACTAAATACCTAGAAACTCAAATAAGGAAGTAGCTGGGGGTTTTGCTGCTTGTTTTTATTTATTTATTTATTTATTTATTTATTTATTTATTTATTTGTTTGTTTTTTGAGTCAGGATCTCACATAGCCCAGTCTGGCTTTAAGCTCACTCTGTAACTGAGGATTAACTCTGAACTTATTTTTTGAATATTGATTTTATGTTTAGTTTGTATACATGTGTGGGATGAGCATGGGCTTCTGAGTGCAGAGCCTGAGTGCAGAAAATGGTGTTGCACCCCTGGAAGCTTTGGTTACAAGTGGTTGTGAGTCACCACCTCATATGGGTGTACATATATACAAACAGAACTTGGGTTCTCTGCAAGAGCACTACATGGTCTTAACTACTGTCTCTCTCCAGAGCTAGACCTTAAACTTGCAATCCCTCTGCCTCAGCCTCCCACGTGCTAGGATTACAGGCCCTGCCGTACCGGTTTTTGCTGCAGGTGTGCTAGGCAAGTGCCATGCCGCCTGAGCTGCACACCCGGCTCTCGGGCCCTCATTTTCAGAGGCTTCATCCCCGTGTACTTGGCTGTGTTACTTCTGGGCACCAATGTGGTGAGCTCGTACATCATGGCCACAAACGTGATATAGGGCCACCTAGTGGTAGGCTCGCCTCACAGCAGGGCAAACAACAACATACATCCTTCAAAGGCATATAGGTCCCACTTTCTGGCATTTCCAAAGCCTGTCAATCATGAGAATCCACCCACGGATATTGGTGCCCTCATGATCCATTCATGTCCCCAAAGCCCAATAGGAGCATTCTCTCTCTCTCTCTCTCTCTCTCTCTCTCTCTCTCTCTCTCTCTCTCTCTCTCTCTCCTCTCTCTCCTCTCTCTCTCTCTCTCTCTCTCTCTCTCTCTCTCTCTCTCTCTCCTTCTCCCTCTTTCCTCTCTCCGCCTCCGCCCTCTCTCGCTTTCTCTTTCTCTCATAGGAGCACCCTCTCTCCCCCAACCCATGGTATTCCACTGAGCCTGATGCTCTGTAATTCAGCTAAGTGAGCCAGCAAGTCCCAGGATCTACCTGTGTCCACCTGGCCAGCACTGGGATTACAGGTGCCCATTGCACCTGGCTTTCTAGGGGTTCTATGAGTCTGAACTCAAGCCCTCAAGCTTGTTCAACAAGCAATTTGCCCCTGAGTCATCATCCCACCCAGAGCTCATATCTTTTTGATACCCAAGGCTGACTCTTTAATATTGCTCTCTACAGACTCCAGTGGGTCAAAGATAAATATAAAAATCGAATCCATAAAAAGTTATCTACAAGAAAATAGAACAGAATATTTATCTCAGTTCGTGGGAGGAAATAAATTTATGAATATTAAAAATGGAGACTATCATCAGAAACAAGATAGATGCATAGAAATCCATAAAACCAAGGACTGCTGCACAATAAAAAGCAATAAAATAAACATCAGAAGGAAGGCAGCAGATAAGGAAAATACAGCTGATTAATACAATCAGAAATATTTGCTGCCCAAATATGAAGACTTGATAAAATATAGAAGATGGATGCCCAGATCCCCCAAAATAAGAGATCAAAAGAGACGAGCAGAGAGTGCTAATGGAAACTGAGGTGATAAATCAACTCAGAGAAAAGGCATTCACACTGCCAATTAAAGACGCGCACACAAAAACCAACTGAAGGTGTAATTATAGTCTTTTAATGAGCACAGCCAAACAAACTGTCTGAGGGAGGTAGAGATGGGCTATTTTCCCATCAGGTCTCCAACAGCTACAGGTTTTCTCACCCATAACTCACACTGGGGGGTTCTTTCTGGGCCCCTGCACAGCTTAGATGCTGTATGAATCCTAACTGAGACAGATTCCAAAGCCATAGAAAGAAGTGTGAGAGTGGTGTGTGAGTGTGTGTGTGTGTGTGTGTGTGTGTGTGTGTGTGTGCACTCGCGTGTGTATGTGTGTCTGTGCCATGCTTGTGTATGAGGTCTGCTTGTCCTTGTCTTGGGTCACTTGTTTCCTTCTCTATACTGCAGGCTAGCAGGCTCACAAACTTCTGGGAGTCCTTCTGAGTGACCCCTATCTCATCACAGCATGCCAGAGTTACAGATATGAGCTTCCGTGTCCAGGCTTCACATGGGCTTTGGGTGTCAGTCTCAGTGAAGGTTTCCGTTGCTGTGAAGAGACACCATGACCACAGCAACTCTTATAAAGAAAACATGTCATTGGGGGTTCACTTACAGTTTTAGAGGTTCAATCCATTATCGTCACGATGGGGAGCATGGTGGTGTGCAGGCAGACGTGCTAGAGTGGCACCCGCATCTCGAAGACAACAGGAAAAAGACTACGACACTGAGCGAAACTTAAGCAAAAGACCTCAAAGCTTCCCTCCATCCTGGCCTTTTTCTTTCAAACCACCACAGGGCTCAAACTGAGATCCTCTTACTTGCACACCAAGTATGCACACTTGCATACTTTACAGAGGGAGTCATCTTTCCATCCTCAAGAAAGAAATTTGAAAGCCATGTATGCCAGCTGAACTACCATGAAAACATTATCAATATTCATTTTTGTGACTCATTTACTTGCTTCTTGTCTCCTTCTAGACTGAGGTTGGTAAGCAGCAGCCATGTGTGAGTAGAGCCCATGATGGTACAGTAACTGGGCATCTTTTAGTTCCCACTGGAAGGCTTGAAGATGCAAAGAGAGCAAGGCCAGATAGGAGAGAGCAAGGCAAAGGGAGAGAAGAGGCAAGAGCAGATCACCCATCTGATGGGCAGGAGATCATGATAAAATCTGGGACAATGACGACCAGAAGAGAGGGTGAGGGCTGGGAGAGATGTCACAGCTGATAGAGTGTCTGCCTCACACAAGTATGAGAATCTGAGTTCAGATTTCCAGCACTCATGTAAAGAGCCAGGCGTGTGTCGTGTGTGTGTGTGTGTGTGTGTGTGTGTGTGTGTGTGTGTGTGTGTGTGAGAGAGAGAGAGAGAGAGAGAGAGAGAGAGAGAGAGAGAGAGAGAGGCAGAAGGATCCCAGGATCCCAGCCAGCCTAACTGAGTCAGTGAGCCCCAGGTTCATTGAGAGACGCAGACTCAAAAATAACATAGAGAGCAATTAAGGAAGATATGGGACATATCTCTGGCTTCTACATGCACACACACACACACACACACACACACACACACACACACACTACAGAAAAATAAAGTAAAAATCCTACTGAAGTATCTGGCTTCTCTTAAAGGGCTCTTTGAGGCAGGCAGAAATGTTCACTGAATGTGACAGCATGGGATGGTTGCCTTGCCTCTTCTCCTTCCTCTCTTTCTCTCTAGGTACATTTCTGGCACCTGGGACATTATAATAGGCTCATAATCAATGGATGGAGCTAAGTGGGACTACATTTCCCAGAAGTCCCTTACCTGTGTGAGAGACAGGCAATTGAGATGCTTGCCCCAGAAAGGATAGAAGTCAGTCATGTTGTAGCTCATAGATGTTTTTTAATCTTTCAAATACACTGGGTTCCTGTCTGGTGTGGACAGCACTGGGCCATCAGTATTACCGCTTCCTTGCATAATCCCTCTCTCCAGGCCATTGAGGAAGGAGAGTACTGTAACCACAGAAGTGTGACTGGAATCCCTCCTCCCACTTTTTGTTGTGGAGTTGATGTGCGCTTACCAATGTGGCTATGCAATGGGTAGAAAAGCACCAGACTTCCCAGGGGTTTGTGAATGCTGTATCTAAATTAGCATCGACCCCGAAGAACCACATTACCACCACTGTGGCTCTCATATCAGAGCAGCTGTACCTGGAGGCAGGCTGATCACAGTGGGTCCAGTGAGTCCATCCTGCTCTGTGGGTCTCTTTTTCCTTTCTTTTTAAAGATTTATTTATTTAATGTTTTGCATGTTTTTAAGTGTGTGTGTGTGTGTGTGTGTGTGTGTGTGTGTGTGTGTGTGTAAGCCTGTGCATGTAGTGCTCACGGAGGCAGGAAGGGAATGCATGGTGCTGCCATGTGGGTGCTGGGAACTGAAACTGGTTCCTCTGAAAGATCTATAAGTGCTCTTCACCCGTGAGCCACCTCTCCAGCTTCTGTGGGTATGTCTCAAATCTTTACTGGTATAAACAGAACTGGCTTGACAGAGGAGAGGTCCATTCAAGAAGCATTCTGTCATAACCCCAGGAGTGCATACTGTAATCCCTCCTCTCAGTCTTCCTTCCCTTGGCCACTGATCAGGGGGTGTGGGTAGTGTGCTGAAGAAGCCATGGAAGAGAGTCATTTGAAGATCCTGTTGCTCCCATGGTTTTCCCCAGCTTCTACCTGGGCAGCCCCTCCAGGTTTGTGATTTAAGTTGACAATAGACCACTTTCACTCATTTTTGAATCCAGCAACTTTTATTAACTTATGGATTCAGGGATGGAGGAGAAATAGAACATCCCCAATTGCTATCCTTAGGCATGAGTTAAAATTGTGTCTCCCATCTCCATGACTCGGGGATGGATTGCCCTAATGCTGCTGCCACAGGACATGATGATCGGTCTGTGAGTTAGAAACTGGGGCTTGGAAGATGGCTCAGTGGGTAAAAGCACTTGGCAAGCAATCCTGATGACCAGGGTTTGACTCCCTGGGACCTGTACAAAATGTTGGATGTATTTGTGTGCATCTGCAACATTTAGCACTCACAGGGTGGGATGGGAGGCAGACATGGGAGAAGCCCCAGAAGCTTGTGAGCCAGATAGCCTACAAGGCGAGTAGCAAAAACCGGAGAAACCCTGTCTCAAAACAAGGTGGAGGACTGGAGAACTGGCTCAGGGGTTATGGTACCTTCTGATCTTCCAGAGATCCTGAGTTCAATTCCCAGTGTCCACAGTAGGCAGCTCACACCAGCCTCTAATTCCCACTCCAGGGCATCTGACATCCTCTTCTAGCCTCTTCCCGTGGTCCCCACACCCCAACACATACACATAAATAAATACATAATGGAAGGTGAAAACCAAAAGATTTCCACTGAACACACACAGACACACTCAGAAGACTTAAAAATTAAAAGAGAAAATGGAAATCAAGACTGTCACCTGGCCACTGCCTGACTTCCTTGTGCTTGTGGGGTTAGCTGAGGTGCTGGGCCCTGACAAAGGGGGCCACTGAGCACCCAAGTGGGGATGGGAGTTATGTGGAATTCAGATAATCTCCAGGGAGACATGCTAAACCTCCTGCATCACATGACTACATATGTGGAACTAATGAATGAAGGAGCTTTGTAACCTGTGAGATTAAGATATCCTTTATTAGAAAAACACCAGCCAAACGCAAGCCAGAGTGTGCCAGGAGCAGCAAGGTAGGGAGGCCAGAGAGAAGGGGCTCCCATGTGCCTTGTCTGTCCCTTTAAGCCCTATCACACATCATCCTGACCTCACTTTGGCGTGGCCAGGCACTCCTGTAGCCACCCTCTAGCAGGCTTGGCTTACACTGTCCCCTACATGGAACACCAAAACAATAAGTGACTCCGACTCTGGATGGGGAAGGTTTGGACCGTGAGAGGCACAGAAGCTTGTTGAGGGCAAAGGGATATACCCTGAGCAGAGACAAGAGGTGTGTTACAAACCACAGTCACACAAACCAGATGCTGAGTAATGGATTTTGACATGAATATATATGTTTTTACATTTGTTTTTATTACTGCTTAACAATGTGTCTGCATTTGCATCTCTATAGGTGGGTATATGCACACAAGTGCAATGCTCATGGAGGCCAGAAGAGGGCATTGGATACCCTGGAGCCAGAGTTACAGGAAGTGCAAGCCACTGGACTTGGGTGCTAAGAGCTGAACTCGGGTCTTCTGGAAGAACAGCAACTGCCCTTAACCACTGAGCAATCTCTCCCAGGCCAATCTGAATATGTTCAGCTTGTATTCGCCCATCTTCCCTCTGCAGCCTCCTGCCATCTAAGATAAGTTGTATTTGTAATAATTTGTTTTTCAGTATGAAAGTTATAAAGTAGTAAAAGGAAAATGGGACTCAACTGTGAAGAAAAGTAAGATAAAAGGAAACATTTCTTTGTGTTGGGGAGCAGGTGAAGAGCAGAGTTACTCTGTGTTGGTAGGGATAAGTTATGCTCCATTGTCTATGAATGAGACATAGTTTAAAGACATGCATGCCCACTGAATGCAATTCCCCTGTGTGAAATGGGCAAAACTAATATTTATCTAATAGATTTACAAAAGTAAATGGCATGGCTTACTGCATATGAGACACTCAATTATTGACTATTTAAATTGTTAGTTTAAGGTGAGAATATGAGAGAGAAAGAGGATGCGGAGAAAGAAGGTGGAAGGAGGAGGAAGGAGGGGAAGAGGGGGAGGAGGGAGGAGGCGAGGAGAAGTCTAAGTGTAAACGGACAATAGTTCAAGCACTAATAAAGGTGGAAGATAATCAACCAAATCCAGAAGGGTGCCTCATGCCCAGGCTTCGGAACACTCATGTATCAATTTTCTGTTTTAATAAACAATCTCCCCTGCTGCCGAGGGAGATAACAAGAGGACTGTCCATCTTCGCATGTGGAAATTTCCCTGGGCAGCTTCAGGAGAGCACATGGCCAGCATCACCGGGTCTGCTTACACCACACAATACGGGCTCTTTAAACTGGGAAATGTATCGTCCCCTCAGCATGAATGAAACACACAGATGGGTTATACAGAATGTATATGGTGTCAAGAAATGCAGAGGTAGGAGCTGGAGAGATGGCTCAGTGGTTAAGAGTACTGTACTGGCTGCTCTTCCAGAGGTCCTGAGTTCAATTCCCAGCAACCACATGGTGGCTCACAACCATATGTTATGAGATCTGGTGCCCTCTTCTGGAGTGCAGATATACATGGAAGCAGAATGTTGTATAAATAATAAAAATAAATAAAATCTTTAAAAAAAAAAAAAAGAAGTGCAGAGGCAGCTACCCCCATATCTGTGGGGTTTTCCTCTGTGGAGTAAACCAAAGGTAGATGAAAAGATTTGAAAATACTTGTGTGTTTACTAAAAATGTGCAGTCTTTTTTCTTTTTTGTTTTTCTTTTTTTAATAAAGGCTTTTCTTTTCTTTTATGTGTTTTGCCTGCATGTATATCTTTGTAGCAAGCATGTGCAGTGCCCTTGGATGCCAGAAGAGGGCACTGGATCCCCTGGCACTGGAGTTGCAAATGACTGTGAGTCACCATATAGATGCTGGGAGTCAAACCTAGGTTCTCTGCAAGAGCAGCCAGTGCTCTTAACCACTGATCTGTGTCTCCAGCCACACCATACAGCATTACAGCTATTTGATAGCTTTTATATTATGCTGGTCACTGAGATGAACCCAGAGATGATTTTAAAGTTATGGAGGATTTGTTTGAGTTCCCTGCAAATTCTGTACCATGCATAAAAGGAATGTGATCCATCTATTTATTTTAAGGTCACAGAACCAGTGCCCTAAAGATGCTGAAGGGCAAGTCCCTAGGGATATGTATCCCTCACCCCTAGAGGAAATAATTGTATCACTTTAGTTTGTTTTCATACGTGTATGGTATTCATCTATGTGTGCATGCTCATATGTACACATGCGTGTGGAGGCTCCAGGCTGACATCAGGAGTCTTCCTCAGTCACTTTCCACCCTATTCATTGAGGCAGAATGAGTTTAGCCCAGGGCTCCCTGTCTAGCTAGACAGCTTGCTCTATGTCTGTCTCTTTCCCCTGGCACTGGGATTACAGGTGAGCAGATTATATAGGTCCTAGGAGTCTTGGCTCCAGTTTCCTCTTGCTTGTATCATTTCCTCTTTCTGATCCATTCTCTTATTCTGGTGGAATATTTTCTCTAGTACACTACTGAGAAATTCAAGGAAAATAAAAACTGATACTAAAGATGACATATTTGGCCCTTACTCCACAGATGATAGGTTGCCTGGGTTTAGAATTCTACTGACAATAGTTTTAGTTCAAAAGTTTTTAATTGCTGCTTTATAGCTTCTAGTTGTTGTTGAGGACACAACAGGCATTCCAGCTTCTGTCACTTTCTAGGTGACTTTCTGTTTGTCATGGAGTTCTGAATGTTCATGACAATACATCTGACCTCACATTGTTTAGGTCCTTCCCCACAGGCATTGGTTGCCCTTTTCCATATGGAAACACAAACCATTCTAACCCATCCAGCTGAATATGAAGATGGATTCAGCTACAGAGCAGTTTTAAACTTGCTTGATCTATCAGTGACAACACATCTTGGTCTAATCCACAGTGATAAAGTGCCTCATTGAACATGCTTCTACAGCCAATCAATGGTAACACTTGAGGGTTGTTCAGTTGCCACCAACTTGCTCTAGTGTCTGGTCTGATGAAGCACACACATCTGCCTACATCACCCCAATATTTAAAACCAATACTATTTCTATTCTTAGAAAATAATGACTCAGCTGACTGCGTTTTACTCACAGCTATGATTATACCTTTTGGCATTAATCTGCTTTAAATTATTTTACTTTAGCTTTTTCACACCCGTGTATGCATCCATAGGCTGAGTGGCAGTCAGCTCTATAGGGAGAGGCCCTATAAAAGACTGTGAGAAGATGAAGTGAGTGGTCTCTTGGGCTAGGTTTTGGCTTCAGATATTGAGCAACAGCCTTTTTTACATAATTACATTTTACATAATTGACACCTCATGACTAAGTGCTCATGCACACTTATGATCTTGACACACCCAAAACTACCCTAGTTGTGATATGCGGCAGCAAGGGTCTCCCTCCTGTTTTTCAGAAGCCACTGAGTGACTCTCTTGGTTCCCCCAAGTCTCCCTTCCTGAAACATGCTGATGTATACATCTCCTTCCAGAAGCCTTCCAGTTCTTTTTTAATTATTATTTTTCTTTTAAAATTATGGGTATGTATGTATCTATATGAGGGTGTGTGAATGGGTGCAATTGCCCACATAGGCCAGGAAAAGGCACTGGCCCTTGCACTCTTCTCCATAACACCACTGGGGCAAAGGGGACCTTGGAAGGGTCCCATGGCAGGTGAGAATAGGCAATTAGGCAGGCTTATGTGGAAAGTTTACTGGGGGAAGGGAAGGGAATAAAGGAAGAGAAGAGAGAAGACAGAAAAAAGAGAGAAATAGGGAGAAAGAGAGAGACAGAGAGGGCTGCCTCCTCAGACATAGCAGAGAGAGCAGAAAGGGGCAGTTTGCCTCTTAAAGGGACCTTTGCACCTGTGCACAAAGCCAGGGTATTGCATGTCATACACAGAGGTGGCACACTCTGCCAGGCCCCCAAGGGGCAGGGCCAGGTTTGCCTGGGCTATTACAGCAGGTGTTAGAGGCAACTGATGTAGGTATAGGGTAGTGCTTTGCGGAAGAAGCTGCAATTGTCAGAAGGACTCTGCTTTCCTGGGATTCTAGGAAACAGGAAGCACACAGTAGCATCCGAGATGCAGATCATGTATTTTGATGCACAGTGTGCATATAGGATGCTCAGGATCAATGAACACTAAGTATGGATTGCAGGTTTTTCTCAAGGATGCATCTAAGCCGTGATGACCATTGCTGGTGACAAACCGGGTGAGGCCCACTCATCATCCATTAGCTTGTGAACACTATACGTGCTAGCAACTCCAAGCATCACACACAGCTGCTGGAAATCTCATTGTCCACAGCTCTGGGGTCCAGGGTCCTTTCCTAAGCAAAGACTCCGACTAGACTTGGCCATCATTAAGAGCATCCCTGTAGTGGCCTGGGGAACCCAGTGGCAGTTTCACTCCATGGTTGCTGGTGAAGGTTCTGATGCCTAAGAGGGGGCAGGGGTCCTGGGACCATGTCTGGCTCTAGGAGTCTTTGAAGCGAACTTCCTTCCTCCCTTCCCCCTTCTTCCCTCTCTTTCCTTCCTCTTCTTTCTTCCCCTTCCTTCCTTTTTCCCACCCTCCCCCTGCCTTCCTTCCCTTCCCTTCTCTTCCCTTCCCTTCCCTTCCCTTCTCTTCCCTTACCTTCCCTTCTCTTCCCTTACCTTCTCTTCTCTTCCCTTCCCTTCCCTTCCCCTTCCCTCCCTTCCCTTCCTTTCTGCATGTGGACTCCAGAAGTCAACCATTGATGTCTTCCTCTTATTGCTCTCAACCTTGTACTCTTATGTGGGACCATGTGTTTCTTGCTTTCTCTGGAGCTTACCTATTAGGCTGGCCAGTGAGCACTAGGGATCCTTCTGTTAATGGACCCACCCCTGGGGCTGGATTTATGAATGTGTGCATGCCATCTTTTTTATTGTGTGGCATTTGGGGAATCAGACTCAGGTTCTCAGGCATGCACAGCAAACACTTTGCTGATGGAGTCATCCCCCCAGCCTCTGGAGCTATATTTCTAAGAGTGACTTCTTGAAGACAGTCTGCTCCAGAGTGCTTCTGATCCGGTCCCTGCCCCTGCATTCCTCCCCCTTTCTGTGCTCTGCAGTTTAGAACTTCCTTTGACTTTGTTTTGTTTGTGATCCTTCAAACTTCCTTCTTTGTGTGACTTACACTGGGAGAACTGACTATTTCAGTCACCACTCCCAAGTTCACAGTCGCTGGACTTCATGCACTGATTCCCACTGATCACACGAGGGAACTGAGGTCTTCATCGATTTGCTCAAAAAGATCAAGTTTAGAACAACCAGGTCAGGATTCAAAATTACTTCTATCTGTAAATCCCACTTTTTTCCTTTAGGGTTTTCTTTTCTGCTATTCTGTAGGACCGCTGACAAAGCTTTGACCACCTAGTTACTAGTCCTGCCTTCAGTCCTTCTACCTGCATGCAGCTCACATACCCCATGCACTGACACGGACAGGCTGGGAGAGGACACGGACTATTAATCTTGGCTCAACGTACATCTGCCTCTCCTCTTGCTGACAGGACCTGACAGAGGGCAGAACCAGGCTCTCGGCAAAGTTTTTGTGGGCACTTAGTCAATACTAATCAAGGGGGTGACAGGAACAAAAACTCATGTCCCTGAAACTTCAACAAAGGGAAGGATTCAGCCTCAGGGAGCTCATGACCTGAACTAACATCCCCAAGATAGACGGTGTGTGGCTCATGAGGAAGGGAGGAGTTAGAAGGACCACTGAAGGTGTGTCCCTGGACTGTTTTATTTTCCAGCTGGGAGAAATGAGGTCCAGAGAAGGGAAGAGATGTGTCCATGTCCCAAAACCTTAGAGTGTGTCCCCAGTCAGACTTCTACCTCTGTGTGGGTTTCCATGGCCTGTGTCCAGGGGATGGTGTATCCCATTGGTTCTTACTATAGCATGGATCTGGACTGGCCGCCCCACGCAGACTCATGGACAGAAGTCTTGGTCCTTCTGTCCTTCTAATGGTCTACCATTAGAAATGGCAGAGATGTTGTGGGATTCTGTCCTCCTTGCCTATTGTGCCAGTTGCCATCTTGGAATCAGAGAAGCTGTGAAGATATGCACTAGACGCTCACCTGGTGGGGCCTGTTAACAGATGGAAAGCATCATGAGACTCATCTGAGATGTCATCAATGCCCTCCCTCCTGTCCCCAACAGCTGTCAATAAGGCTGCCCCAGCTGCATGTGGTCTCAAGAGGCGCTAGTATATGCAGAGGCTGGGAGGTTAGTGGCAGAAGGGCTTCCGTCTATTGGAGGGTGCTGCAGGTAGACCTGGGAGCCAGGGAGCCAGGGCCAAACCAGGAATCAAGCCCCAGAAAGGGTGCTAAGCAGCAGCATTTAGTGAGGATGGAGCCGCCTCACTTCACTAAAGCCATGGTGAGAAAAGAAGCCACATTGCTTCCTCACTACCATGAAGTAATTGTGACTGACAAGCTGAAGTTGCATGTTTATGTGTGACCATGGCAGGTTGGAGCCAAGGGACATCACAAAGTCACAGCAGTCACAGCGTGCAACAGAGCTCATGAGGGAGGTTTATTGGGGGAGGTGCAGAGGTGGTCACTGGGCAAGAGCAGAAGGAGAGAGAGAGAGAGAGGAGAGAGAGAGAGAGAGAGAGAGAGAGAGAGAGAGAGAGAGCTGTCCCTGGCAGGCACTTTCAAAGGGTACACATGTCGCATGACTGGTGATGGAAAGGCACCTGGCAACAGGTGATGATGTGCTCTGCAGCAAAGACAAGCTACTCCTGCAGCAGCAGAAATGAACACAGGGCATCTGCTATCCTTCTCAGTTCCCTTCACCTTCTTTTTTGAGGTGGGGTTTCCCACTGGATCTGTAGCTCACCAATCAGCTAGAATGGCTGACTAGAGCGTACCAGGAATCTCTTTCTCTTCTCTTTCTTGGCCCTTGATTACTTGCTTTTACGTGGCTGCTGAAGATCCAAATCCAAGCCCCTATGCTTCCATGGCAGGCATTTTACTGACTGCACCATCTGTCCAGCAGCCAGACCCCAAGTTATTTTAGTAACTGTGACTGTGACTGGAAGAGGTCACGCACTCTGTGCTACTAAGCTGGACTGCATAGGTGAGTGCCCGTCCGGTCCTCCTGCCCGCCTTTGCTCTCTCCCATCCTCTGCCGAGCCTCCTCCTCCTAGAAGAGGCACAGTTATCATGACAGCCTTGACTTCAGCTCTGAAAAGGAAAAAGACAGGAGGGTAAATAGCATTAAAGAAACCAATGTGAAGATTAAAAGATTATAGAGCAGGGCTCCTTTTGAGCCAACCCTACCTAATGAACCACTCAGGTAGCAATCTGACCCATAAAGCATGCACGTGGGCTCTTCCCCCAGCCAGAGACTCGCAGATCCCTTCCTCACTAGTCTGGGACCATCTGATGCAAGCCTCCCCTTCTATCCCTATGCCCAGGCTTCCAAGAGGGCCACTCCATCATGAGTTTCTTCAGACAAGGCTCAGGGGATTCAGCCTGGCTCCACACTGAAAGCAGACGTATAGGGCTAAGTGAAAGAGGAAGGACCCAACAGATGGAGGAGTCCAAGACCCAGCTTCCTGTGAAATCTCTGTGACAACACCAGCCTGAGACTGACTCAGTTTCCCCATTAGTCATGCAGACTTCCTGATGAGACCAATCTGGAGTACATAATACAAAGGCTGGCATATAACATGTGCTCACTCTGAATCCCATACTCATAACTGTCATTCACTGAAAAATTCAATTTGATCTGGGAATGCTCCTTGCCAATAACTGGGCCATAAGCTGCTGGAGAATTCTATGCCATAGAGGCCTGGAGTCTCAAGTTAAAAAGATAAGCCAGGCATGGTGGCACACGCCTTTAGTCTCAGCACTTAGGAGGCAGAGGCAGGAGAACTTTGAATTCAAGGCCAACCTGGTCTACAGAGCAAGTAAGTTGCAGGCCAGCCAGGGCTACACAGAGAAGCCCTGTCCTGGAATGGGGAAAGATGAAGTGGGCTGGGGAGATGACTCTACTAGCAAAGTGTTTGCAGAGCAAGTAGGAGGATCTAAATTTCATCCCAGATCCCTCTAGCATGCATAGGCTAAGGCAGAAGGATCAAGAATTCAAGGACATCTTCCATTACATAGGGAGTTCAAGGCCACCCTAGGCAACATGAGACCTTGTCTCAAAACAAAACAAACAAACAAACATCTTCATGGGTTTCCCCATGGCTCAGTAGGTAAAGGGTGTTTGCTACCAAGCCTGAGGATCTGAGTTTGAATCCCTGGGACCCACATCATGTCAAAGCAGTGCAAGCTGTTCTCAGGCACATGCTTTGAGTACGTGTGTGCGTGTGTGTGTGTGTGTGTGTGTGTGTGTGTGTGTGTGTGTGTGTGTGTGTCCCAAAACAAATAAAAAACAAGGTGGACAGGAGCTGAGGAAGTTCACTCAAGGTTCTGTCCATTGTGAATTCATACATGTAAACATGTGTGTATGAACCCCACAAGTGAGCACACAAGCACACGCATATTCAATAAACAAAATATGTTTTAGATAGAAATTCCTCTCCCCACCGCTTGCCATGAAGATAGCCGTCTTGCCTTCCTGCGGGCACCCGAGTCTTGCTAGCTCTCTGCTTTGCAGCCATAGCCTTGCTCTCAGTACTCTGTGGAACCAAGGTGGGGGTGACTTCTTTTCCAGCACTGGGAGATCCTGCAGTATCCCTGCAGAGGGAGACATTCGCCTGCTCGTGGCCTCATCAGAGAGGCCTTTCCCCAGTCTCCATCTCCTCCAGCATCTCATAGGAGCATTCCAATCAGACTCCAGGGGAAAGGGCATGGGGATTGGATGCCTGTTCCCTTTGTGTGCCTTCCATGCACAGCCCTCTTCCCTGCTGTCCTCAGCTCTGTCTCTCACTCCTCAGCTCCAGGAGAATTTGCATATTAATTTGAAAGTGAGATGGCTTATTAGCCATAACCTGTCATGAATCGCCCAACACATCTGGACCTGGATTAGATTCAATATTGCCACAGAATAAAGACAGAGTGGGGGAAAACCCTCAATAATTTAAACTCATTATTCTACTAATCCTCACGCTTGGCTGGGCTCCCTGGAGGTGTGTTAGGAGGTAATTGAAAACATGAGCTTCTCAAAGAAGACATCTGGGGCGAGTACTTCCATAGTGTGAGGCCCCATTCTGCTCTCCTCTCGTTTACCCAAGAGGAAGGGAAGAGGGAGATGAGGAGTCAGAGGAGGACCATTGGGATAATCTTTTAGGACCTGAAGTCACCAGACTCCAGGAAGGATAGGGATCCAGGCTGTCTCTCTGCTCCCTGGGGAGAGAAGAGAAGGGAAGAGAATGCAGCCGGTGGAGAGTGTCCTGAATCCTTCCTAGCCCCCTGCCTGGGGCCTCTGCAGCTTGTGCTGAAGGAAATTTCAAGTTCTGCTTTACAAACTGCGTTTAAGCTTGTTTGACACCATTGCACAGTGTGTGTGTGTGTGAGTGTGTGTGTGTGTCCCCGTGTGTGTATGTGTGTATGTGTGTGTGTCCCTGTGTGTGTGCATGTGCATGTGCCTGTGTGTGTGTGTCTGTGTGTATGTGTCTGTGTGTGTGTGTCTGTGTGTGTATGTGTCTGTGTGTCCGTGTGTATGTGTGTGTGTGTGTGTGTGTGTCTGTGAGTGTGTCCGTGTCCGTGTGTGTGTGTCCGTGTAAACCATAGGCTGACATCAGACAGATGTCTCGATCACTCCCCACTTGTTGTTGTTGTTGCTGCTGGTAGTAGTTTTGGTGGTGTTGTTGGTGGTGGTGGTAGTAGTTTTGGTGGTGGTTTTGGTGGTGGTGGTGGTGGTAGTAGTTTTGGTTTTGGTGGTGGTGGTGCTGGTGGTGGTGCTGCTGGTGGTGGTGGTGCTGGTGGTGCTGGTGGTGGTGCTGGTGGTGGTGGTGGTGGTGGTGGTGGTGGTGGTGGTTTGTTGAGGCAAGGTCTCACTATGAAGACCAGGTTTTCTTCCTAGTGACTCCAGAGGTGGCAGTGGTGGTGCACGCCTACAATCCTCTCACCAAGGAGGCAGAAGAAGAGTTGCTACAAGTTTGAAGCCAGACTGGGCTACATAGGGAGTTGCAGGACAACCAGGGCTACACAGTGAGACCCTATCTCAAAATATAACAAAGACAGAAGTAGTGGGCTCTGGGGAGGTGGCTCAGTCAGGAAAATGGTTGCTGTGTAGGCACCAGAGCTGAATCCAGTGTCCAGAACTCATGGCAAAAGCTGAATTCGATAGCACACATGTCTGGGAGAAGGTGGTGATGGGTGGATTCTGAGACTGTGCTGGGCAACATGCCTAGCCAAGACGGCAAGCTCTAGGCTTGATGAAAGACGGTGTCTCCAAAAATTAGACACAGTTGAGGAAGACATCCAACATCAATGTCATACACCTGCACACACTCATAACACACACACACACACACACACACACACACACACACACACACACACACACACGGGGCTGGGGGGAGACAGAGCACATCCACCACCATCAACAACAACAAAACCAGAGAATTACCCTGTCACAATGTCAGTACCCAGACTGAGAAGCCTTAAGAGAGGAGTGAGATCGCATCCTTGCAGCTGGCCCTCTGAGTCCCCATTGGATCACAGCCAAGCCTTTGCAGACATTATGCTTTGAGGCAAGGTCTCTCAGTGAACCTGGAGTGAGACTGGCAATCAGCAATGGAATTAGAGGCACATGTGGCAGCCTGCATTCTGTGGATTTTAATTCAGGTCCTGAGCCATAAGCCGTCTCCCTTATACAGGTTCTATTTCTCTGAATTCCTCCTCCAAGTGAGGCAGGCAAGCACAAGGATGCCTTCTGTGTCCTGTGGGTTAATTACTCAGCATGAGGAAGAGAAATCCTGTCCTGGCTATAAATCCTGTCCTGCTCTGAGCCTAACAGAGCACCCTGGATCCTCAACCCTTCTTAGATTGGATGGTGAAACTCACCCCCACAGGGGTCATCCATTCTCTCTGTAGAGCCTAGCTGAGCAATTCTTGTGAGCCAGGGCAGTGCTTCTTCAACTTGACACCCCCAGCATGAGATGGGGAGCACTCGCATGACCGGGGCTTCCATTAACCATTAGTCATATTAGTCATTATTTCATCAGTCATATTAGAATCCAATAAACTCCAGATGCTGAGGTTCCCACATCCTGTTGTGGCTGATGATAGGTAATGTGATCCAAGAGGGTGACACATTCCAAGGACATACAAGCATCATCCACAGCGCTGCATACACATTGCCCCTCGGTCTTTTCTTTGAACTAGGGTCTTGGAAGCTCCAGCTTTGTAGCCAGCATGTCAGGAGTTGAGGTGGCTTGGGAACCTCAAAGCTTGGGGCTGCTATCTGATGTGAGGGCATTGTGAGGTCTGCATTGACTATGGGAGAAAGGAGCGGGCTCTGAAGACATCCTAAAACCAGATGAACTGGGGTGGGCATGGCAAACAGACCAGAGAACATTAGCTGAGGATGAGGTTGGAGAGATAAGAGTATAAGTGACTCTCCCATCTCCACATCTGGAGAGGCCGATTGGAACCTGTGCCCATCTCAGCCACTCAGAGCACTGGTAGGAGGAGCCATTGTGTGCTGTGTGCTGTGTCTGTGTGCTGGCCTGCTGTGGTCATTCCCACACATAGCACAGACTCCAACACCTTGTATTGCTCTCTTCTTGGATCACCACAATGACTACTCTAAGACAGAGAGGCTCAGACTGGGACCCTGAGGTTTGCTACACATTTAAAATGCCAAGAGGTGGAGAGATGGCTCCGCCCCTAAAGTGCTTGCCAGTCATGATGCCATGTGCCTACAACCCAGCTCCGTGGAGGCAGAGACAGGAGGCTACCTGGGACTCACTGGCCAGACAGTCTAGCTGAATTGACAACCTCACAACCAATGCAAGGCTGCCTCAAAATCAAGGTAGGGGCTGGAGAGATGGCTCTGTGGTTAAGGACACTTCTGCCAAGAGCTTGAGTTCAGTTCCCAGCATCCAGGTTGGGTGGATTACAAACTCCTGTAACTCCTGTTCCAGGATCTGACATCTCCATGGGTACCGACTCTAATACATGTATCTGCTTCCCCCAGACACATACACATAATTAAAAATAGTAAAAATAAGGTGAACACTTCCTGAGGACTTGTGTCTGAGGTTGTCTTCAGCCTCCACATGTGTGTGTACACACGCACACGCACACGCACACGCACACGCACACGCACACGCACACGCACACACTAAAAATGTCTGCCAGAGTATAAAACATCCCCAGACAGCCCCATCAATGGAACCCTGCCCCTTCTACTTTTAAACTCTGCCAGTAATTTTTCTACAAAGACTGATCTACATCATGGTGTTGGGCCTGGACCCAGAAAAGGCAAGAGTGGTAAATGAAAATGGAAAAATGAAGCCAATTTGGGTATTTGGCAGCCTGTAGATTTCGAAGCAATCAATTTGTCAGGTGGAGTTCAATTTTTCTTGTCCTACATTCAGCCAAAATCAGAGTCCATGGGCTTTGCAGTGTCTGGGAAATCTCTGTGGAAGACAGGTTGGCTAATTGTGTTTCCTCGCTTGGCGATTCTGGCCCATCCTTAGACACATAAATAAGCCTGTTACTTGGGCAGTGAGGAAAGTGGGATTTATTAATTTAAACGAGCTGGTGTGGAGGTCTCTGGGGAGGATGCCTGCATTACTCACTTGCGAGTCCCAGGGTGTAATTTACAGCGACTTCTCACTCTGTTTTGGACTCAGCCAATGCCGGGGCATAAATTCTCCCTGGTTATTATTTCCATAATTCATTATTCATTGAATGTTGACTCTGTGTAACACAAGCAGTGGGAGAGATGTCATCCTCCCACGGGATAGGAAAGACACACCTGCCACAATCCCAAGGAGATGGGGTGTGATTCCATAGAGGAGGAATGCCTCCCCAGGACCATGCTGGAAGCTTTGGAGTTTGGGTTAAGAAGTCTTCTCGAAAGCAACTGGCTTCAGGGAATAGAGAATGTAATTTAGATGTAGGGTGAATGGCTGGGAAATCAGAGCTGTTTGCTGACCAGAAGAAGGCAGGAAAGGGGGAAATGGGGAAGAGGGAAGGGGAGGGTTTCAGGCATGTGCATGACAAACCATTCCCTCACTTTTACCTTCAGTTAAGAACCAAAGGGCAGGACATGACTGTGCAGTCAGGAGACAGTTGTGCATTCAGATTTACTATAGCACCATTCACAACAGTCAACAGTCATGACATCAGCTGAATGCCCATCAGTGGCTAAAGACCATGTGGTATGTGGACACAGTGCAGTACCGGTCAGCCTTAAAAAAGAATGAAGTTACCTTTCTTGAAGAAAAAATGGGTGGCTCTGAAGACCATGCAAAGTGAAAGTTAGGAGACTCGGAAAAAATGAATTATCTTGTGTTTTCTCTTATGTATAAACCCTAGCTTTTACAACAACATGTTAGTAAAAGGAGACTATTAGGGGAAAGGCATGAAGAGCAGCGGGAGAAGGGTAACGGGAGAATGTGAGGAAATATGAGTAAAGCACATTATAGATACACATGGAAATGTCTATCTATAGGTATTTCCATGGAAATACACATGGAATCCATCATTTTGTGCAGCCACAGATGCTAATAACCACCCTTTCTGACGGGTCACATACAGTCCAACTGGCCTAGAACTTACTATACATCGGAGTATGACCTTGAACTTCTGACCCTCCTGTCTCCATCTCCCGAGTGCTGGGATTGCCATCATGCCTCATAACCTAATAATTCAACCATATATCCATGCAATAAATAAGGAAGGGACAGGGCTGGTGGCGGGGAGGCATCACAGGCATACGCAGGACCCCCCCCCCCGGGCTCCTACTGCTCCATCCGCCCTCTGCTCTGATTCTCTTCATTTCTCAAACAATTGTGGGGCTGGGAGGTGCACGCCAACTGACAGAACACTTGAGATCTAGCAAGGGAAAGAATTAAATACTGTGTGTATCTACCTCTGAGTGTGATGGGAATTAAGGGGGGAGAAAGAAATGATTTCAGAACATCAAGGAGGGAGGAGTGAACGATTCCATGGGATGCTCTCCTTGTATTTCTTATGTGTTAATTAAACACCAGTTTGTGCCAAACTTTGTGTTATGTGGGGGAGGGGCTGAAGGGGGGGACCCACACAGATAGTCATCAAGAGTCCCATAGCCTCAGATGCAAAGTGAGGTACCTCCTGACCACCTCCCAGGATGGCTGAGAGAGAACCACACCCCGGTCAGCATGTGCCTGGTTGATTGCTGCCCAGAACAGCAAGACTCATAGAAACTTCTGTGTGCTACACACCAGGGCTCTCACCAAGCAACTACCTTTATTTTGAAGCACATAAAAATCTCTCAACACAAAAACAAATACCAATATATATCATAAATATATTGTTTGAGTGGCACATACTGTAATTCCCACACCCAGGATGATGAGACAGAATAATAAGACTCTGAAGTAGCCTGGGCTACATAGCAAGGATTAGGGGAAGCCTAGACTATATGAGACATTGCCAATAAAAGAATTTTCGGGATGCTAGAGAGAAGGCTAAGTGGTTAAGAACACTTGTTGCTCTTCCAGAGCATCCAGGATCAATTCCCAGCACCCATTTGGTGGTTCACAACCATCTGAAACTCTGGTCGTAGGGGATCCAGTGCCCTCTTCTAGTTTCCAAAGGCACTGCATGCACATGGCACATACACATGCAACCATAAACATAAATAAAAGTCTGTGTGTGAAGCACAGACACTCTTTTCTTCAGCCTCATTTGAGAGGTTCAGCCTTCCATTTGTGAGGTTCATGCCAGTTGGCTTGTGATTGACTTACATTTGCCTGTGAATCTTGGAACCCATCCGGTGTTCAAAGACATCTGACACAGAATACTACCCACTTCTAGAAACTTCATGGGGACTTCAGGCATTCTGGACACTGACCTGCTCATAGTTTCCCCTCAATTTCCCATGGACTTTATTCTATTTATTTGGGTGAAGTGTAACAAGTTGATGACTGTCCTTGAATCTTATTTGAAGGAGCTAGAGAGACAGTTCAGTGGCTAAGAGCACTTACACCCCCTCAGGGTGACTCACAGTCACCTGTAAGTGCAGCTCTGGGGAATTTGACTCTTCTGGTCAGGAGGCACTGCACTCGCGCATGTGCTGCCTCACCCCCAACACACACACACACACACACACACACACACACACACACACCCATATACACACACCTTGTGCCCAAATTCTGAACCCCCAAATCACTAAGAGACCCATTCCAGTGCAAAAGCAAAGAGTCTTTTATTGTTTAACGTGTTAACTTTTAACTCAGGCCCCTCATCCGGTTCATCATGGCGGGTGGAGTGAGAAGGGCCCAGGGAGCTGTGAGGTGGTGGGGAATTTATTGGGGTGTGTAAAGGGAGTGTCTAGGCATATGCAACAGTCTCAGGATTGGTGCACTTCCGGGCTTGGGTGACTTGTTCTGTGTTGATTGCTCAACGGTTGTTATGGCCTATAGATCCTCTGGGGCATTGCTATGTTCTGTATATCAGTGTTGTGCCACTTTTACCGTAAAGTACATAAAGCACGCCCAGAGCCCGCTAGCTAACTTCTGATTGGTTCCTTGCCATGTGGAGAGTATCTAACCTCCTAGTGACTAGGGCAGCTCCTGCAAGGTCAGAAGGCTGTAAACTAAGCAACATGTGCTGAGTCAGGGGCCTACATCTTGTTGGGTCCTTTCTGTAGCCTGTCATGGCTGCCAAAGCAGGAGGCTGGGTGAGGGTCTGGTCCCTTCAACATATACATACACAAATAAAAATTGAAAATGACTTTATAAATCCTATTTGGAATGATACATTCAGGGAGGAATAATAGTAACAAATGAACGTAGTTATGGGTTCTCAAGAGAAGGGCCCCTCTCACTGCTGTTTCCTTGAGATGATGGGTAAAGATGACAGATGACAAGATGACAGTGAAGATGTGGATGAAGGTGAAGACTGTGGTGCAGATGGAGGAGCTGGGGCTAGTCCTCACAGAAAACCCTTTCGTCCCAACAGATTCTTTACCCATTTTTTAAAAGATGTCTTTACGTTTTTATGCATGTGTCTGCTATCTGAATGTATGTCACATGCATGTTCGTGCCTGTAGAGGCCAGATTAGGGCATCAGATTCATGGGATCTGAAGTTATAGGCAGTTGTGCCCCACCCAGTCCTCTGGGAAAACTGCAAGTGCTTTTAACTACTGAGCCATCTCTCTGGCAGCAACACCCCCCCCCCAGCTATGCCCATTTTAATGAAGCACACTAAGGCCCAGAAAAATCTAAATGTCTAGCTGGAGGCCAACCAATTGCAAAGTGCCAAAGCTTGGATGAGAGCCCAGCCTGAGCCAGTTCTAGAAAATTCTCTCTGCAGACACTGGGTCCATCCTGTGTTTCATAGAGAATGACCCCAGAGACCTTGCTGTTGTCCCTCTTAAGGCAAAGCTTGCTGCCCTGACCTGCTTCATCTGTTACCAAAAGCTGACAGTGACAAGCTCCCAGCATGCCCCAGTGTGTGGCTGCAGAGACAGTAAGCCTGATTTTCATGCAAATGAACTCAGGGCTAGCATCTCCAGATCTGCAGGCTTCTCCCACCCCTGCACCTGCGTAATCGCCAAGGTCTTTCAGCACAACCCTGGGCAGCCTTCAGTTGTGTCCAAGGCTTCAAGTGGTCCCACGGTGAGACTCTACACAAGCTAGGCTGACATCTTCAGAGGCAGCACCAGCTGGATGCTGGAAAAGGCTGGAGCCCTTACTTAGGAAACACCCATGGCTAGGGCATGGATGCTAGATGCCTTTCCACTCGGTAAGCAGCTCAGATGCTCACAGCATCCTGGAAGTAGCCACTAGTCTGAGCCATCCTCTAGGTGGACCACAGAGAGTCCTGGTAAGATAAGGCCCACTTAGGAGGTCCTGAGCAGTCTGGCTTGACTTATCAAGACAGAGGGAACTCTATTGTTTGCTAATGAGAAGTCTAGCAGCCCCTTAGCAACAATTTGGCTTTTACAGTTCCCTTTATCTATAACCAAACATGATCTCAACAAATGAAATGGAAAGTTCTAGAAGTAAACATTTCATACCTTTTAAGTCATATGTCATTCTGAGTAGCAAGAAGAAATTTGCTGTCTGTTCCATCCAACCTGGGACTCAGGCCATTTCTTTGCCCGGCGTGTCCCTGCTATGTACACTACCCTTACCTGCCAGTACCTTAAGGCTGTCTTGATCATCACATTAATGTCACAGTATCTCAATCCTGTGGATGTACCACCCTTATTTTCCATACGAGCTTCACTAAATGCAAAAAACAAAAATTGAGGCAAGGTAGAAAGACAGGTAAATGTTTAAACAAGTTTGAGTACCTAGGTTCAAGTCTCCAGTACCCTTGTAAAAAGCCAAGTGTGGCCTTAATCCCCTGCAACCTCAGCACTGTGGGGACCAGAGATCAGTGAGAGACTCTGTCTCCAGAGAAGGGTGGAGAGTGACAGAGCAGGACACCTGACATCATCCTCTGACCTCTACTTGCAGCCACCTGACTGGGTTCTCAACAGGCTTCCTCCCACACCCTGGCTCTCTGCTTCCTTCCATGGCCTTTGATCTGACCACTTCATTTCTTAGTACATTCTATTGACAAAGACTGCCCTTCCTCGGGGAGCAATGAATACCTCAGGAATGAATAAGTCAGGATCATTCCATCAATAATTGCCCTTGGGAAGAGTAATATAATCCCTCCTGGAGGCAGGGTGGAAGGACAGAGCAGACAGAAGGGACATTTACCACCCACCATGGGATAGGGAGGGAAGACAGACATACAAACTAAGACTGGCCTCATCTTTCCCCAGCCCCAGAGTGCTGCTCATGTTGAGGAAATAATTCCTGTGTAATAGTTAAAACCCAGCATTAATGGGTTCCTAGAGAGCACCCCCCACTCGGCAGCCATGTCTCATCTGTTACCTCTCATCCCCCGGATAGGTCCACACAGATGGCATTATTATCTCTACTTTCTTGTGTGACAGCTAAGGGTCAGAAGGGTTAAGCAGTCAGCCTAATGTCACACAGCTTGCCCGTGACAGAGCCAGGACAAACTCCTACTTTTGTTCCAAATGCTACCAAGGTCCTTTATGGACAGTGGCTATTAGATGTTGCTGATCACAGTCTGTGCTGAGAAATGAACTTTGCATTTCTTCTTGATAGTGAAAGACCTCAAAAGAGATACTTTCGTAGAAGAAGAAGACCCACACCCAGGAATCAGCGAAACCACGAACTCTGGATGCAAGAACAAGAGGATTTATTGATGGCGCCGGGCACCCGGGGACTTAGCTTTTTGTTAGGCTAAGCCCTGAGCCCCGGAAGGGGAGTCCTTTTATAGGGGAAAAAGGCACCGTAATAGTCAGGCGAAATGGCCTTTATCTTTTGCCGGTCCAGATGGCTGACCTTGGGACGGAGCGGTCCGGCGGGGGCCGGGGCCGGCCTTGCGCGGCGGCGGGGAAGTGCCGGCAGCTGTGGGGATCAAGGGTCAGGGGGTGCAGGGGAGGATGTATTCGCCAGCTGCATGCGGGAAAACTTAAAAGAGAAAGCTAAGGGCGGGGGTCTTTCATTCCCCCATTTCTCTTGTAACTGAATGGAATCTTTCATTCAGAGGTCTCTGGATACTCTGGATCTATTTGCTTTAGCTGATGATATTGTTGAGTTAAGACTAAGGCCTGTACAACAGATAGTCGTTCTCTGATGATTTGAGTCTGTTTGTTCAGAATGCAGGGACCAAATATGAGGATCAAAAATAGAATAACCAGAGGTCCCATGAGTGTGGATATAAGGGTAGTCAACCAGGGGGACTTAGCGAACCATCCTTGTTGAGACTCAAATAGCTGTTGCCTCTGTTTTAGCCTCTCCCTAAGTTTGGCCATGCTGTCCCTCTGTTCTGCAGGACCACCTCAGAGAGTGATGTTAAGGATTTCTCGAGTGCACTGACTGACTCTTCTAGGACCTGGATATCCGTGTGCATGGCTTGTTGTAGAAGCTTAAAATGATTAATTCCCTGTAGGGCAACGGTTCCGGTCCCTATGCCGGCTGCTATGCCCCCCACTGTTATCCCTCCTAATAATAGGGCCACGGTAAAGGATATTGGCTCCCTCTTATGTCGGGTTGACTTCTCTAGTACCCTATAAATATATTCAGGTTGGTGATATGTGACCCTGGGCCAAAGTTCTGTCAATATACAAAAGTCAATAGTGGCATTGAGAACGGTAGTAGAGACGCAGGGGGTCAAACCAGTACTGCCTATGCATAGCCCCTTTCCTGAGACCTCAGACAATGTGAGCTTGTGCTGCATGGCAGTTTTACAACTGGTAGGCGCTGAGGTCTGGTGACGCCGGACCCAGACAGTGTCCCCGATCTGGTAGGAATGGGGAATGGTAGGATGGTCCCTCTGGTCTTTATAAGTTTTTTTTTTAAAAAGATGTGAGCCCATATGGCCTAGGGGTATGCTAGGGGGAGTAGGAGGACCCAGTCTCTAGCATCCCCATCAGGGAGTGATAGGTACTGGCATCCCCTCGCAAGGAAGTTCCCTTTGACTTAGCACTTCAACCAGGGAGAATGGACGGCGAAATTCTTTTCCAAACTGCTTCCTGCTGACTTTGGGACGAAGTTAGGGACCCCAGAAGGTTGAAATGCTAGTCAAAAACAAAAAGGAATTTAGGCAATGGGGAATCCATCAGGGGCTTCTGGTTAGCTGACATTGTTGCAGAGATAGGGGGTGTCCATATCAGCAGACTGGTTCACATCCATAGCAAGTCTAGGGTTCGCAGTCTACTTAGAACAGTCTGAAGTCAGCAACTGGTACTCAGATGTCTGTCAGAAGCAGAAACCTGTTTAAGACATATTTAAACTAGGAACAGAGGTTAAAACTTATTTATAGAAGCCCACGGTGCAGAAAAAGCAGATATCTGGATATCTGTTCAAACAGCAAGAACATATTTATAACTTTGAGTCCTAGCAAAAACTACAGATTTGGGCTATAAGCATGTACATTTTTCTTCTGTCCAGAGAGCTAGGTATGGATTGGACAGAGGTGCCTTTGGCCTGATGAAAAGCCCTTTAAGTTTGTACTTAGATGACAACCAAAATAAACTTAAAAACCTTGAGCTTGTGCCTGAACAGTAGATAGTCATTATTTTATCAGCTAACATACTGACTAGTCTATAGTGGATCTGACTGTCTGATGCTGTCAAGCTGACAACCAGTAATATTTCAGAGATCTGAGAAGGGTATATTTTATCCGAATCTACTAAAAAGGACAGAAGCCAGTCAGAAGCAAGTCCATATACAGTTAGCCAAACCCAAGTTTCTCCATTACCGTTGGAGGCAGCTGTCTCAAAGAACAGCAATCTTCGCCAGGCCTATATTGTGAGAGGTTTTATTTTCTCTCTGTGGAAGAGGGACATGGAAAAGACTGACCTTGTTTTGTCTAGGCAAAGGGGTACAATCAATTTTCCAGCGTCCAGCAGCTTTGTCCACAGTCTCGGCCAGGTTCTGGCAGGCGGCAGGTTTCATATCTGAGCATCTGCTCATTGGTCCAGGTGCAGGAACTGAGGTGCCTGTAATCTTCGGGTCATTGTCAGGATCTGGCAGTCTGTCTGACATTATAAACTTTAAAGATAACAATTTAAATGCCATATTCTGAAGATCTCTGAAGCATTAGAGGTCTGTTTGTCTGTTTTAATTACTTGCCTTAAGCACACATTAAGTATACAGGTGGCTAGGTAAGGTCTTATTTCTGTAAATAATTTTTAGTCTGACTGTAACTGGTTTTAACTTAGTAAGATGTTTGAAACAGCACAGCTGAACTTAAAACTGCATAGAGCTACCTTATATTCCTTAAACAGTAGCTTAACTTCTTTCTTAGGCAGGGTTTTTCTGTGACTTTGGAGCCTGTCCTGGAATTCGATCTGCCGGACCAGACAGGCCTTGAACTCATAAAGATCCATCTGCCTCTTACTCCCGAGTGGTGGGATTAAAGGCGTGTATCCCCAATGTTCTAAACTTAAGGCGTGTGCTACCAACATCCTGAGCTTAAAGGTGTGTGTTATCAACATCCTAAATTTATTTCTAAAATATAAATTGTAATACCTTATAATAGATCAGCATCTTTCATAAAACAAAAACTTTACATTGTCAGGCTTTGCTCAAAAATAATTTTAAATTGAAGCTCTTTAAGTACAAACATTAATAAAAACAAACATAAAAAAACTGGTTTTAAAAAGAAATTTAAATTCCCTTAAGGTCTTTCTGTAATATATAGAAGCATTAACATTGTAAATCTCAATTGAAAAACTTGTTTCTAAGATGGTACCTCTAATTTCCATGCGGTCATCTTTAGTCAAGATGGCGGTTTAAGTATTCTTTTTTAATTTTAGCAAAATGGCGACCAGTCAAGTCATATGAACATTTTAAAACAAGTATATATAAAACAGAATTAGCTTAATATGGTTAAAATTTTAGACATGAGAAACCATAGCACAGTTTACATTTTTCTCTGACTTATAATAACCTTTTTTCTGACTTTTAACAACTTTCCTCTGACCTTTTACAACTTGCTTTGACCCTCCATAACTTTCTGTAACAATCTTCTCTGCTATGACTTGCTTGCTTTAATTTTCTATAACCTTTTAGTTCATTTCTCTGACTCTCTTAGACATTCTTAGACAAGTTTCCTTTTTATTATTTAAGTTTCCTACAATTTTTTTTCATTTTTTCAGTCAACATAAAAATTTTGTCAAAGTCCCCTTTTCATGAAGTATAGCAAAAAGCACATTGATCCCTGTCCAGGTCGCTGGTGGCCTGCCCTGGATCTTCCGGATCATAGGGAGTATACATCCTATATATTTCTTTTAGTCTCTCTAGAAAAGCGCCCCCCCCCCCGAGACCCGCTGCGAACACCCGGTGATAGAGACGTCCTACCTGCTTCAGTGGTAAAATCCCATTCAGGTCTTTTAAGAGGGCAAGCTGCATCAATTTCATTGGGCAGCTGTTTCTCCTCCGAGGTTAAGGGGACCTAGGCGGCGGCGGCCGCTTCTGCCTCTGGCGGGGGCGGCGGCGGGCGGTTAGAGGGGGAAAGGAAGGGGGGGCCCTTGGGGTGTCTTTTACCTGAAATATAGTTTGGGGGTTAAAGGTATCATCCCGCGGCCAGCCCACGTCAAAGGCTGGCCATTCTGAGGAACAAAGAGTAATCCATTTGCGTTTATGCACATCAACTACAAAACAAAGACCGAACAACACAGAACAGGCTTTCGCAGCGCAGTTTCGACAGAGTCGAAAGTAAAACTCCAGAAAACAAATGAGCCCACTGAAGCTCCAAGCGCTAAGGCATCTACCCTAGCCAGAAAACAAATGATCTCACTGATGCTCCAAACGCTGCCAGGACGTCTCCTGGAGCCGCGGTCGGGAGTCCGAGCTCGTCAGCTCCTCTCGGATCCGCCAAATACAAATGTACACAGCTGTATACTACAAACGCAAGCGCAATTCACAAGACGGACTCAGACCAGACAAGACAAAACAGCGGATCCGCACAACACTTACCTCCCAGACGTGGGTCGGTGGTCCCTGGGCGGGTCTCGATCCCGGACGAGCCCCCAAATGAAAGACCTCAAAAGAGATACTTTCGTAGAAGAAGAAGACCCACACCCAGGAATCAGCGAAACCACGAACTCTGGATGCAAGAACAAGAGGATTTATTGATGGCGCCGGGCACCCGGGGACTTAGCTTTTTGTTAGGCTAAGCCCTGAGCCCCGGAAGGGGAGTCCTTTTATAGGGGAAAAAGGCACCGTAATAGTCAGGCGAAATGGCCTTTATCTTTTGCCGGTCCAGATGGCTGACCTTGGGACGGAGCGGTCCGGCGGGGGCCGGGGCCGGCCTTGCGCGGCGGCGGGGAAGTGCCGGCAGCTGTGGGGATCAAGGGTCAGGGGGTGCAGGGGAGGATGTATTCGCCAGCTGCATGCGGGAAAACTTAAAAGAGAAAGCTAAGGGCGGGGGTCTTTCAATAGTCCCTTTGCACCTGACATGCTGTACCTTCTACCCCAGGGGCTGTCACACAGGGCCACCCATAGGTCTGGTGTGTACTCAGAGGCTTGACCTGAGGGCAGCTGCTGCTGGGAGTGGGAGGAGTGAGCACATAGGAATCTCCTTTACTTCCTTCTCCATGTCCCTGCCTGCATGGCCTCCAGGCTCTGAGAAGCACATCTCCCTAGGACCCTCCTGTCCCTGCCTGCATGGCCTCCAGGCTCTGAGAAGCACATCTCCCTGGGACCCTCCTGTCCCTGCCTGCATGGCCTCCAGGCTCTGGGAAGCACACCTCCCTGGGTCCTCCTGTCCCTGCCTGCATGGCCTCCAGGCTCTGAGAAGCACACCTCCTTGGGATCCTCCTCTCCTGCCTGCATGACCTCCAGGCTCTGGGAAGCACACCTCCCTGGTCCTCCTGTCCCTGCCAGCCCCCAAGGCTTCCCTGGCCCTACCTCTGAATCTTCTTTCTCTAAGATCTACCTTCAGATAGCTGTTTCTCTTGCTCTCTCCTTCTCCCCACCCCCAAAGAGAGGAATTAGAAGAAAGTTCTCTTCTTCCATGCCGAGCATGGCCCTACTTACCAAATAAGCAAAATTTACACATAGCTTTTCTTTTGAATAAAAGGAAAATGCTTCAGACTCTACCCAGAGAGCTCCACAGAAAATCTGCACAGCAGTCCTGCCTTTGGGGCACAAGAAGCTGTGGTTAGGAAAAGAGGCTGTGGACTAACCCCCTGAAAATGCTTGTGAGTTCACTGAAGAATGGGGCTGTTAGGCATACAGGATTGGGGTGTGTGCTGAGCCATCCCTGGCCCTTTTCCAGGAAAAAGACATCTTGGGAGATTAACAGTTTTTTCCCTCTCCCTGATTCCCTCCCAGTTCTTTCATCGGGGACACAGTACTGGATGAGGTGGGTTTTGCTGGAAGCCTAGCTTGTCAGAATAGGAAGGGCCACAGAACTGTCCAGTCCCTCCTTCTTACTTCACAGGTGAGAAAGCCATCTCCAGCAACACCACAGGCCTCTCAGTCAATGCAAGCTGATTCACGGGTCCTTTGCTCAGGCTTCCAAGAAAAGCCACCAAACCCTTCCCTTTGAAGGGGCAAACCTGCAGTCTTGGTGTCTGGAGCTGTCTCACAGAGTATCCTGAGAGTCAGGAGGCACCTAGCTGTGCTCACCCTAGCTCCCCTAGCCTATAGAAGCAATGGCAGCCAGAGTTATGGGGAGAGAAGTGTTGCCCGAGGCCTCACTCTGATCCTCTCTGAGAATGGCCATCACTGACCAGGAAGAGGCGAAGGGCCAAACAGGGCAACGACTTCGTATCTTCATTGTCGAAAGCTCCTGTCCCAGCCTCTGTGGGCATGACCTCCAGAGTGAGAGCACATCCCTGGGAGTTAAAAGAGGAAATCGGAGGCTGGGAAAAATATGCTAATATCCATTTATAGGTCGTTTTATTGTTATTAAAATTTTTGCCTTTCATTGTCTAATATTGCGGCTCTTGGTATCATATGCATAAAACCTACAAATTAATACACTTATTTTAAAATGTATACAAGTCTAAAAGGGTTTTAAGTCGCTGCATTGGTGGTAACTCTGAAAGCAAGATCCACTTATTAAAACGGGCTTCTGGAATCCTAACCAGTCTTGTGGCCATTTTCCTAAGGTTAGCTGGTCTTGTGGGGATGCAGGTGTGACCCCTGTGTTATCCCTGTGTGATCCGTGTGTGATCCCAAGGCAAGACCAGAACAGTTCAGAGCAGCCAGAGTTCCTGCAGTGGATTCCCTGGCTTCAGCTGGAATAGAGAAAGGTTTTAACTGGGGGCAGGTATAGCTTCCGGCTTACAATGTATAAACTGGAAATACTGTAGCCCACTCATCCCATGACCAGGTATCTGTGTGCAAAGCCAGCGTCTATACTAGGTAGGGGAACCCAGAGGGACCACTGTGGGCTGAGCCCTCTCTACTGCAGCGGCAGCAAAGCACAGGATTACTGTCTTAAAGTTGTGGTGTGCAGAGAGCAGTGGGGGAGGCTTGCTGCATGTTATGTGGGCCCGCTCAGCGCATTTCCCCAGCTTGCTCCAGGGAAACCCCACCAAACCTGACTGACATTTATATGGGGGCTGCATACACAGACTCTGGTCCTTGTGCTTGCACAGTGAGCCCTTTCTCCAGTGAGCTAGTATCTCCAGGGCCCTACCCTGCCCTATTCTCAGGACCAGTGACTTTTGCATACCTGTTACCAAATACTTAACAACAGCTCAAGGGAAGAAAAATCTGCTTTGATTCATCATTTCAAACGCTTCAGTCTATTGCTGTCTGGCCCCAGGCTTTGTCAGCAGAACACTGTGGCAGTGGGCACATGGGCAAGGGAGTACTGATCACATCATGGCTATTGGTGCAAAAATACAGCTCTCAACTCAAAGAGAATAAGCTTATTCTGGAGCCGATAGGACTGACAGTGACAGGGAACACAGATGCAGTTTATCACAAATTCTACACCCAAGCTAGTGGTTTCATGAAGTTTTAATAGTGAGAGAAACGTCACAAACCAGGGCACTTCTAAGATACAAAAGGGGACACAAAGGGTAGGCAGTTGGAGCAAGGCAGAGAATCTCTGGTCTTGGTCTCAGAGGGTGATGACATTTTTACTCCTTTGGTTGACAGACGCTAAGCTTCTAGAATTTTTTTTTAACTGTTAATCATGAGGTTGTTAGGTTTAGCACAGAGGTAGGCAGGAAATGACTACTAAGTGGGCTAAAGACAGGTCAAGACATTGGGTAATGTAATTGGGTGCTGGGCCTGCATGTTTCAACCTCTCTACAGTCTCTAAAGTTCTATCCGTTAATCAGTGTATAGAAGGCTTAATGTAAGGTGTGGTTCTTTCCAGAAATTTCTGTTCACATTGCAAACCAGGAAGCAGAAATGACAAGAAGTGACCAGGGACAATATATCCCCAAGGATATATTGGGGACCTGTCCCCAAGGAGCAGCTTCCTCTATCTATACCCACATCCTGCAATTTCCACGGGGTAGAAAAATACCAGGAGCAACTGGGGATCAAATCTTCAATACATGAGCCCCTGGGGATGTTTCAGATACAAATCATGCCTCTAGGTTATTTATATCACCCAGTACAGTGTAAATATCATACAAATAGTGGTTATATTGGTTAATGAATAATAACAAGAGGAAGAAGCCTTGGAGCGGAAGAAATTGCTCAGTGTACAAAGCTCTCCCATATAAGAGTGAGGACTTGAGCTCAATCCCCAGCACCCACATAAATGCTGTGTAGTCATGGTAGCCCCAGTGTAATCCCAATGCTAAGCAGATGGGCATGGAATCTCCAGAGCAAGCTGATGAGCTAGAGTGAATCTGTAAGCTCTGGGCTGGAACAAGAGACCCTGCCCTAAAATATAAGGTGCAGAGTGGTTGAGGAAGATTTCTAGTGTCAACCTTAGATCCTCACACATCCACACACATTTACACTCACACACATACACATGCCTGAACACACTTGCACTCCTACATGTGAAAATGCTTATATACACACATGAAAAAAAGGGCAAACCTTGTATACACATACTTGCTCAGTTCCTATGAAATGGTTGGTAGAATCCTAGGGAACTGAGTCCACCAATAGAGAAAGCTGATTCTACTTTACTTTCCACTGGCTAAAATGGCTAAGGAAAAGAGGAAGGCTACAACCCAAGGATGAGGAATCCCAGGACTCATATGGCTACTTCAGAGGAAAAAAAAGTCTTCCCCTTGCAATGCCTTCCTGTTGGTCTTAGGCCCCATTGCTCTGTTTTAGCTTCTGGGTAATAAACCAGCAAATTACCTAGTGGCTGTTTCAGCCAGGATGCTTGCTGCTGATGGCAGTCCCCAGGTGATTTGCACCAACTGGAATTCTCCAAGGTCACTGCTATTATCACTGATCAGGAGTTCATCCTGGTAGAATTTGGGCTGTGCTGATTTAATAAGCCCCAGAGTCTGTGTCACAAGGGGCATGTGTTGGGGGGAGGGTTAGTCTGATGAAGAGAACAGGCAAGAGTCCAGCTTCTTCTCCTGTAGGTCAGGCCAGAGCTTATTTAGGAAGAGAAAAAGTTAAAAGTGCAAGAGGAACATTTGCTTGTTTAATTGACCATAGATTTTCCTGGCAATAATTTGCAGTGAGATACGAGACTTTTTCAAGGTCATGGGTATGGGCATGGCTGGGCGAGGGGAAGGGCTGGTGGAATGCTGGGTGGCTGGCCTTTTAAATGACTTTGCTGATTTCTCCAGGACTTGAACATCAGTTGATGGATGTCTGCTGTTCAATGGATGGCTCCCACTGGACTGGCTTTGCTCTCAGTCCTGACTCAACAGCACTTGGGGGGGAGGGGCCACCAGCCCCACTAAAGGTCAGTTGGTGGTTCACTAAGCTTTCCTCAGGAAGGCAGTGGTGGGGCGGTTAAAAGAGAAGACTGCTTGGGCATGAAGCAGACAGAGGCTGCAGCACCGTATCTGGGCTGGTATAGTTCAGGTTGGGCTCCCAAATGTGTCAACTCTTGACACATCAATCTGCATCCCAGGATTGCAACATGTGCAGCCCAACTTACTCAAAACATGAGATTACTGAACTTGGGGCTCAGTCTGTACCCCAAGAAGTCATTTTCAGTCATCCACCTGAGGGGAGATGTTCTTCTGTATATATGTTTCTCTTATTGGTTGATGTATAAAACACTGATTGGCTGATTGGCCAGGCAGGAAGTATAGACATGGCTAGGAGGAGAATTCTGGGAAACATAAGCAGTTGGAGTCGTCATATAAGCCACCAGAGGAGAAGCAGGTCCAGGCATTCTCCAGTAAGCCAAGACCATGTGTAAATACATAGATAAATAGAAATGGGTTAATCATTAAGAGAGAGCTAACCAGTAAGAAGCCCAAGCTACTGGCCAAGAGTTTAATAATTAATATAGCGTCTGTACGTTTATTCGAGGCTGAAACGGTGGCAGAACCCTGCCAGGCCAGCAACTTACATCAACAACCTACCCTCAAGAAGCCAATTAAACAGCAAATTAATAGAAAAGAAGAAGGAGGAGAAGAAGGAGAAATAAAATAAGATTATTCAATGTTGTGGCCATACTGGGAATGGGATCAAAAAGAGTCCTCCATTCCATCCTTGTGGTCCTGAGTGAGATCGAGTTTAAATAGAAGAGGAGTATGCACACAAATGCAGTCCTGATTAAGCTGTGGTACCACCCAACAGTGACACATTATTGTCTGGGCTTCAGTTGGGTGGTCATCCAGTTAGGTGGCCTGATGAATTGTTAGAAGCACCTAAAGTCTTTCTGGGAGACAAGATCACTCTTTGCCTGGTGTCTGTTCCTTCTTCCCAGCAAGAGATTCCCAGAGAAACCTCCCATTTCCAAGGAGTTGTTTCAATAATCTGATAGTCAGGTTGAGAGTTAGAATGTATCCACTTATACCTCTATGGGCTAGATTGTATGTCTGATTTATTTTTGGAACTTAATTGTGTGGGTCTCCGGTGTGAACTTTGTAGATGACAAGTCACAGTGTCAAACACTGACCTCTGATGGGGCAGACCATAAGGTTCACTGAACTTGACCTAAAGCTGAATTTATGGAGTAGAAGGGGACTCTGAAGATCCTGGCACTCAACCTCCTCCTCCTATAAGTAAAGTTGGGGCTTAGCGTAGCACCCACTGCTGTATGCCATGATGGGTTGGGGACTCTACTGCTTTCCCCACTGTGTCATTCAGTGTGGCTGTGGGATCTGGTGCTTCTCCATGGAAAGGCCTCATGAGATCATGGCTTATATTTATTCTTAGGGGTTATCACAGAATTTGACATCCAGTAAGGGCTTCAATGAGTGAATGGACAGATGGATTTTTGGATGGATGAATGGGTGGGTAGATGGATGGATGAATGGATAGGATGGTGGATATGGCTGAATTAGTGGATGGGTATGGATGAATGACCAATGGAGTGACTTACCAAAACACAGTGTGATGGCAGATCTAAGTAACACAGTGTGATGGCAGATCTAAGTAACACAGTGTGATGGCCAGTGGATCTGTAGCACCTTATGGTAGCACCAGCTCTGGAATTCTTATACAGTTCATGCGGCTAACCAAAGTATGACACACAGGGATTGTGTCAGTGGACACCTGACTCCAGAGCCCTGGAGTTTGGGTCCTGGTCTTTCAGCTAGCTGTAGGGTAGTCATATAGTCCTGCAAGTTCAAGGAGAAATTTGCTGGCCAGCCAGCTGCAGTTAGCACTTGTGGAATCCAGCAGCTCTGGACTGAAGCTTACTTTTTCCCAGTCAGTGCTAGCCTATGACTAACCACAGAGGAGATTAGAGCCTGGCTACCACTGCCCATCCTGGGTGGGGCAATCTGTGTCTTGATCTCCCTGCTGGACTGGCTAAGGCTAACCTTGTTATGGTCCCATGCTCTTGCCTGTCATTTCCACATTCTACCTATTTTATATTTTTCTCAGACATACTTGTAATCAAACCCAAGAAATCTTAACACCTACCTCCCTGAACATAGATAGATGGACTTTATTTTGACAGTCTATAAGATACTCTTGACTGGGAAGATGGTTGTGAGAAGCCTTGACTCAGATCAAGGGTGAAATTAGCACCTGGCATGGGTGAGCACTCAAGTGCACTCGCCTGGGTTATCAGAGGGAGTCTGGCTGGCCAAGAATCCTATCTCTGGTGAAGGGAGGGCATTGAGGCTACAGCCCTCAGGCTAACTCCATTCCACAAGGGCTGACTCCATGCCCTAGAGGGAAGCTAGGAAGTCAGGTCAGAAACATGGCCAGCTCAGTTCCCCTTTTCTTAGCATGCTAGGGAGGTGACATGGGGTGGGGTTACCTGTAGACATGAGAGGTCAAGGTGCAGCAGCCTATATCCAGGTTCTAGAAGGCAAGAGTATCCTGACCACCTCCCACCCCCAAGGCTGAGCCCAGACACACTATGGTGGCCTGCTGGAGGCTCAGCTCCTTCTGGTGGAGGTAAGAGTTTCCTCTGTGGCTCTCACAGAATACAACTCTCTCCTTTCCTGGATAGCTTGGCCACTTCCCAATCCACATCCAGGTCCTCCATAGCTGCTGTTGACCATCTCAGCCAAGGTGCCGAGTCACAAAAAATCAGAAAGCTATAATCTGTGTCCACCCTTCACAGGAGCAAGTCACACCCCAGACAGGACCAGGCTCTTCCTTTTGAAACAGTGTCTGCTGCGTGAGGAGATGCACCCATCTATAATATCTGCTGTATGAGGAAGGGCACCCATCTACAGTGTCTGCTACGTGAGGAGGGGCATCCCATTCAATGTTTCCCTCTCAGCTCTGATATTCTACAAGACAAACTGGGCAGTTTCTTCTCTACAGGGCTTGAGAGCAAATAGTTAACAATTATCTGTTATAAAGGTGGTGTCCCAACCACTGAGGCCTGGTATCGTGCATATCAGCAACCAGAGACAATATACCCAAAGTGGGCACAGCTGTACCCTGACAATACCACATATACAATATGGGCTCCCAACCGGAGGTTCAAACTACCTACAAAACTCAGGCTTCTTCCCTAGGGCCCTGGTGTCCTGCCTCCCATATCATGTAATAAATTTGGAGAACTTCCATGGAGGTAATGCTCTCCAGTGGGCTTATGAACACAATGGCTGCCCTCCTGACATGCTCTCTCTTGGTGTCCCAACTGATGCCACCAGACCCTCCTTTGGGTCCCTGCTCCCCACCTCACCCCCAGAGTCTCTCCCATTGGGTTGACATCTGATGCCTTAACATGATGAACTCTGAGGTGATGGATTAAGTCAGCATACCCTGTCACTTGGACCCTAGTGATTTCCTGGGCAGGGAAAAGCAAAGATTAGTGAGCTGTGGGGTGTGTGTGGAGGTCCTTTCCACTGATAAGTCTTCTACTACATGAGTTCCCAAGAAATAAGCTGGTTTTGGGCACTGCATCGTGTCTGCAGTGGGGCAAAGGCAGTAGCCAAGGAGAATGCTGACCAGGAAGGGAACCAGAGCCAAAGACTCCACAGAGAGATAAGGTCAGAACCCTAAGGGATGCGAACCACTGGACGAGCCGGTCCTGAAGCCAGCTTTCTCTGGACTCAATGATCAAGTGACTACATCATAGCTTACCGAAGTCCAAGATAAGTATTCTGTCCATCACTGACAAGAAAAGGGACTCTAATGGATGCAGCTGGGGAACTCAAACAAAAGGGACCCTCACACACCACAGCTGGACCCCAAAGCAGTGAGTCTGCTGGAACCTCAGTTACATAGATGCAGAAAACAAGGAAATCTCCGGGGCTGGTCAATCCTAAGGGACACAGAGCATGCCATGACAGTCAGACTCAGCTCCCACCATTCCTGCCTGGAAACATGCAAGAATAACAGGGAGAGGGTAACAGCCTTGACACTTCAGCAGCAAAGTGAGACACAGAGACACAATACACCAGCCTCAGCAGCTGGTGCTCAGTTAACATGGCTGCCTTTATACCCCCTTCCCCCATATGTCACCTTTAAAGGTCCAGAAACAGAAAACTGTTTCTCTTTGCTAAGATACTCTGGACACCTATGTTCTAGCTCCCCACCCCAGAGTCACCCAGGTATGTGCACAGCACAGTGGGTAAGCTAATTTTTCTTTGTCCAAAACGTCTTTTGCTCCTCTAATTAGTAGTACCTCATTCACGAGTTTAAATGTGTGGAGTGGAAGTTTTTCCCACCCTAAACCTTAGGGGTGGGATACCTTTGTAGCCTGTGAGAGAGACAGAGGCCAGGATCCCTCAATGGGGGAAATAAACCAACCCTCTGGGGCAAGGAGAGTGGAGACAGTTCACCCTCCCCTCATGCCAGGTGAAATAGAGAGCAGGGACTGGCCTGCCCAGGAGGGAGCTAGAAGGCTGAAGCTGTCTGATTTATTCTGCCCTCTATCTAAGGTTAACCCTGGCTGGGTGGCCAGGGACTCCTAACACAGCTCATTGGTCCTAGCTGGAGGGCCCCGCCCCACCCGCCTCCATCCTATCACTCCTGGGAAAGGGGTGGTGTGATGAGGCCCCTGCAAAGCTCACCGCAACTACTGCAGAAAGAACAGAATTGTCTCAATCAAAAGGGGAAGGCGTGGCCTCCAATTAGCCCTGAGTATGCCAGATTAATATTAGCCCAGTGTGCCAGGTTAATCTCGATGATTAATTACAGGCTGCAGAGAGCAAGAACGGAGCTATGGAGTTACTGGCACGCTCTCCTCTCATTCCTTCCCATTGTAGGAACTGGCTTCTGGCCTCAGCATGGAAAGCTGGGAACCAAATCCAACCTCTGATAGCTACTGACTGCTTTCTAGCCCCCCCCCCAGCTGTGTAGTTGGTCCCTTCCTGAGGAAAGGGAGATACTGGGTCCAACCCTAGGGATTTATGAGTGGACTCCACCCAAGACCACCCACTTTTCTACTCCCCAGGTAGTTCCTATGCTCAACTGATGAAGGTGCTGATGGCCAGGGAAGGGCTGTTTCTTGTGCCAACCCTGCTGTGATTCACATGGTGAGTCTGGGCTCTTCCTTTATATGAAACTCAGATGCCTGATCTGTGGCACTGTCCTGGAGGTAGTCTTCCTCAGGACAGGGGTGTTAGTGACACTGGGCACCCATGGCTTCTTTCTGTGCAGGGCTGTCCCATACACTGAGAAGGGGAGAGATTGCCTACCTCAGCATTTATTAGGTATTCCTGCAGCCACTCTCCCATGCTGCAGTCCCAATATAAAAGCAGACACCCATGTCCCCATTCTGGGGAACAGAGCTTCCCTGGTGACAACTGCTATTGATAGTAAAGCCTTCCTGGAAAGCTGGGTGGATTATCTGGACCTCAAACTCTCGTTTCAGCTATGAAATTCCACTGTGTCAACCCTGACTCTGTGTGTGTGCCTGGACATGTGCATGAGTGTGTGAGCCTGAGTGCGCACATGTGGAGGTCAGAGGACAACTTGGGGTGCTGGTTCTTGTCTTTCGACTTATTTGAAGTAGGGTCTCTCATTCACTCTTGCATACAGTACATCAGGCTGTCCCACCAGCTTCCAGGGAATTCTCACTTTTTCACCCCCATCTCCCCATAGAAACACCGGACTTATGCGCTCATCCTAGGTATCTGGCTTTTCTATGGGTTCTTGGGATTTGATCTCAGGTCCTCACACTGGCACAGCAAGTGTTTTTCTGCACCAAGTCATCTTCCCAACATGGACTTTTGCTCTTGAGCTATGCTGACAGAGATATTGCTTATAAAAGTCAAGTTCAGTGAGTATAGTTGCCCCCTAACTTCAACCCTATGACATACAAACCATGATCCCAGCTTACAGATGAGGAAACTGAGGGTCTGAAAAGTTAAATGTATTAACCATCTTTAACAGTGGATCCCTGAGTCTTCCCAAGACTGATCTCTTTTGTGAGGGACATGGCAAGGACAGGTACTCATTCCTGATGAAGGAACTGTCCATTCTGTGGCAAGGAAAACAGTCATGGGGTTTGGGAGGGGAGGATCCACATCAAAACAGTCTCTTCCTAGTAAACCATGCTGCTGTCAAACAGCACAGATCCTACTGCAGAATGGTCAGAGTGTGGGCCACGGGTGGGATCAGTCAGAAGCCCCAAAGAATTCTTCCCACCATCTTAGACATATCTACATGACCACTTCTGTGTACAACTTAGCAACCTTTCCCTTCCTGATGTTAGGGGGTGGTGGGTTCCAGCCATCTCTCCCTCTGCTCACAACAACTCCTTTGCTGGTTGCTACTCTCTTACCCTGCCTCCCTGTCCCTTCCATCCACACACCTATTATAGGAGCTCAGGTCACACAAGACCCAAGCTCCATGGCTGTCTGTGGGCAGCACCTACCTAGAGCAGTGCACTGTACATTCTGTATGTCCTAAGCAAGCCACACAGCAAGAAGTAGCACCAGTTATTGGTTCCTCTAAGAACAGACACCCTTTGAGATGCTGAATCATTTAATTTTTATTTAAGATTTATTTTTACTATTTATTTATTTATTTATTTATTTATTTATTTATTTATTTGTGTGTGTCTCTGTGTGTGTGTGTCTGTGTGTCTGTACGTGGGTATGTGCATGAGAGTGAAGGTGTCCACAGAAGCCACAAGAGGGCACCAGATACCCTGGCGCTGCAGTTACAGGCAATTGTGAGCCTCTTGATAGGGGCTGGGGACTAAACCCAGGTCCTGGGAAAGAAAGCAGCAAGTGCTCTTACCTGCTGGGACATGTTTTTACCCTGTGATCCTACATCTTAGGTAATGATCTGGTAAAGATAGCCACCCATACCAGGAGGGTGACAGACAGAGAAGCCAAGCTCTTCACCAGTCCCTGGACATGACCTTGGATGTTTCTTTCTGGGCTCAAGGTTTTCTGGTTGTAATAGGGATGGATAAAGCAGCCCTCATCCCACTCCCCATTTGGTGAGGCCTAGAGGAGGTGAGGGACAGGGAGGGCTTGGCTTGGCACCAGGCACCCTGCGGCTGCATGCGTGGCAGGGTCCTCCTTCCTATACTTTCTCGGATTCTTTCACATACAGTTAGGTCTCTTTCCCATGGAAGTCGTTTAAAAGCGGGACCCATTTCTGGGCAAAGATAAAGACTCCTGGCAGAGAGAAACCATTGCCAGGGATGTTTAACTAGCCCGAGTTCCTGTTCCCAGGCAGGCAGGAGGACACGCTCCAAAGCCTTTTATCTACCCCCTCCCCCACCAAGAGCGTGTGGGAGCTCTGTGCTAGGCTCAGATGAAGCCTTGACTTTTATTTTTAAATAGACATTTAGGATTCTACTGAAGCTTTGCTAACTCCAGTCAAATCACGACATCAAGGAAAGAAAAACTCCATTTTCTGCTAAGATGTCGAAATGGCCCTTGCCAATTAGGCAGTGGGGCTGCAGGAGACACAGCCAGTTAGGCGGCCAGGTGGGCACCTCCTCTGTTTCTCTCTGTGTTGGGGTCTGTCAGGGAGCCCAGGGAACCCACATGAACACATGTGGCAGGGAGAGGGGCGAGCTTGTGAGCTCTAGTGAGGGAAGGGGCTCCCAGTGTGTCCCAGTATTTTCTCATCAAGCTGCCCTCCCGCCCAGATGTTCTGGAATGGATGTCATAATTGCCCATTGTGAGTCATGTACAAGTTCACATACGGTGGTGGGTCATGAACTTGGAATGATGAATAGAGCCACTATCCTAACAGTGCCCCTAAGACTCGGGGGACTAACTTTTCAATGTCCCACCTGCCCAGGACCTGCACACTACAGTCACTGCTCCAGATGCCTCTCAGGTATTAATTAGCTCAGCTAGTCTCCCAGTGATGGAGAGAGACGGCTGAGAGAATGGCCACTCACAGGGAAAGAGGGGAAAATCTCCCCTCTTTTCCCAGGGAGAGGCTAGTTTTTCTCTTCCTGAATCAGAAAAGACCCCTGTGCCTGCTCTCATCCTACAAGCAGATCCCATTGTTAAAGTAGGCGTTCAAGACTGGCTGCTCCTGCTTTCGGCTATGATCACACTCACAACCAGTTCAGACCACACCTAGACTGAGAGCCCTGGTTAGGGAATAAGAAATCTAAAGGCCTAGGAGGATAAAAAATCTAAATGCCTGTGAGCATTCTAGTTGTCTCAACCTCTCAGCCACCCCAGCCAGGTGTCAGGCATGCCTGAAGCCATCTGAGACCCTCTAAGCCAGTTGAATACCACTAAATATGACATCAGCTGACATTAAATGGGACAGACGCACCAACCAGTTGAGGCCAGCCTGAGTCACCAACTCACAGAGCTATGGCCCATGATAAAATGTCCAGAGTGCCACCTTATGCATCAACAGACAAGAGAATAGCCCCTGTAAGCAGAGGTGGTGATCCCATTTTGCAGGAGGGAACACTGAGATTCAGAGAAGGTACGTGGGTGAGTCAGGATTCAGATCTCCTGTAGCCTGGTGCTGCAGCCCACAGTCTCTGAATGCAGTGTGGACTACTCTCCCTGATGCCCTCACTCCTCAGGAACTCACCTGTTAATTTGAAAGGCTCCCACAAACCACGTGCCATTTTAAAAAGCCCCGGGTTTGGCTCACTGTTTAATGTTTGCTGAGAATGAAACAGCATAAATGGAGGGTGGGAGGGAGGGGGGATTGGAGGGAGGGGAGGGGCAAGGAGAGAGATGAGTGGGGGAGGGAGGGGAAGATGATTAGATGGATAGACAGACAGGGCAGGCGATTGTATTTAGGTAGATCATACTGAGAAGTGTGGAGGAGACAGCAGTGCCTGGGATCTATCAGAGACACCATGTGAGGGCCAAGTATGAAGGAAGCTGAGGATCCCGAAAGTGAAGGGAACTACTCAAAAAGACTTCCTTACCAATCCTCCCCCCTTTCGTGTGTGTGTGTGTGTGTGTGTGTGTGTGTGTGTGTGTGTGTGTGTGTGTTGTGTACTCAAGTACACACATGTTCATCCATGCAGGCTGTGTGGAAGCCAGAGGTTGATAGATACTGGAGTATCTTCCCCAGTCACTCTTCACCTCATATTTTGAGGCAGGATCTCTCACTGAACCAACAGCTCCGCATTTTGGCTAGTCCATCTGTCTAGCAAGCTCCAGGATCTACCCATTTCTGTGCCCCCAGTTCTGGGTTACAGATGGTGCCACCACTTCCAGATTTATAAAGTGATGCTGGGGATCTGAGCACAGATCCCGTGCTTACACAACAAGCACTTTACCCACTGAGCCAGCTCCCAGCTCAATTCTGCTAGCTCTCAACTGATAATCCGCTCTGACTCAGGGCTAGGATTACAGACGTGTACCATCACAGCTAACCGTATGCAAACCCATTTTAGAAATGTACAGTGGAAAGGTGTTTAACTTGCAAATAGGAAAACAAGAGTTCTAAAAAATAGAGAACCACTAGCAGGTCAAGGGATGAGGATATGCCAAGGAGACATTGAATCCTCCAGACACAGGCAATACCACAGAACATCTGGCCAAACATCTGCACAGGCATGTTCAGCCTGGAGCCACACTGTTCCAGAACATTCTTAGCAAGAGAGGGAAGCTACATGGCAAATTGTATCCCATTAGTCTGTCTAGAAATGAAGGAGATGGTGCTTCCTGTGCAGACAGATGAGGCATGGAAATGAGCCAAAGCCTTCTAAACCCTGGGAGTGCCCTAAGCTTACACAGAAACACACTTCTCACTTCCTCCCAGGGGAAGTAAACTCACTCAGGTGTGAAGAGTCATGCACAGGTGAGAACTCTCATGCAGCCACAGTGGTTTCTTGGTCTCTGGAGGAATTTCATCCTGTGAGGACAGGGGTTCCTAATGTGTGGAGGTAAGCAATGGTGTGTGGATGGCAGAGCCCTCCCAGAGGACACCATCCACCCGGCTAGATGGATGAGTGCAGACACAATGGGGTGTGCTGAGTTCCCTTAGAGGTTGTCTCAAAACTCTCTGTGAACACAGTGAAGACGTGGATTAGGGAGACATCTTACTTGGGGAAGAGCTTGCATGAGGCCAAGCTCAAGCCTCAGAACCTATGTGAAAAAAAAAAAAAAAGCTAGGATTTGTAATCCTATCTCTGGAGAGATGGAGACAGGTGGCTGCTCGGGGCCTTGAATGCTTGGTGAGTTCTGGGCCATGAAGTGACCATATCTCAAAAAGGGGATGGGGTGAGGTGGGAGGGAGGCTGGAGAGGTGGCTCAGCATGTAAGAGCACCGCAGCTATTTCAGAGGACCTGCATTTCCAGCACCCAGATGACCACTCATAACTATGTAGAACTCCAATCCCAGGGGATCCAATGCGCTCTTTAAGCTCCCAAAATCACGGCATACATATGGTGGTACATAGATGTACATGCAGGGAACACACACACACACACACAGAGAGATGGAGGTATGACACCTGAGGCTATTCTCTGCCCCCACCCACCCACCCACACACATGAAGGTGCCCTCTGTGGAGCTGCCTCCCAAGTGATGGAAATGAGAGAATAGTCAGTAGAAGCTCTCAGGACAACATTCCAGGAATCTGTTCAAGGGCAAGATGGGAAAGTTCTAGAGAAGACTGAAGATGTGGCCTATGACATCAACACATGCACTACACAGATTGAAGCCACTCAAGCAAAAAGAGGCATTTTAACTGAGCTGTTAGTTGGGGGGTGGGAGGGAATCTCACTCCGCTGGATAGGAACAAGCCTCAGATTCACCAGGAGCAGATTCACCAGGAGCAGATTCACCAGGAGCAGATTCACCAGAAGACTCATGCCTCCTTCAAGTCTGCTCTGGTAGTGGGTCACCTGAAGCATCACTTAAAAGTTGAAAGCATCTGTGGAAATAGCTCATTCTCCCCGAGTGACATTTCGGTTTTGTGAAACTGAAATATGCCTCTGCCTACAGAGCACTAGTTATGTTCAAGAAGCTTGGGCAAGAGCTGAGACCCGTGAAGCCATCCATCCCCGTGGGTGTAGCCTCAGTTCGTGGCGCTCTTGCCTAGCATTCACACAGCCCCGGTTTCAACCTCAGTACCACGGAAATCAGAGGCGGGCACATGCCTGCAATCCTAGCAGCTAGGAGGAGGCTGCAGGAGGCTCTGAAATTCAAGGTCAACTTTAAGTACATAGTGAGTTTCAGACCAGTGTAGGATTTAAAAAGACCAGCAAAATCTTCCTGTAGAACCTTCCAGAAAAACTGGAGTCCCTAGACTATTTCTAGCAGTAGCATTCTCTTTAAGATTCTAGGTGAACAAAAATATTTGCATCCTCTTGTCCAAGAGAATTTTCTGGGAAGAATGATCACCTCTAACTTCAATGGAAATTTCCACTGGGACCGTTCTGTTTCTGCACGTCTTTACACGGTGCTACATTAGAACTGCAGGGCAGAATTCCCAAGGTGTCAATAGTTAGGTTACAGAGTTCACCGTAGCAGATAAAAGGAGGCAAACAAGTTTATCTGGAGACATGAAATTTTCCTACAAAGAGGGCAGGCTCTGTTCAGAATTCAGAAAGAGCCATTTGTCATTCCTGGGGGATTTACAGCATAGATACCTTTCCAAAAGGTGTGAATAATATAATAGATGATTCAGAGATGCTCGGGGTCTCATTTATCTCACAAGAGAGACCAGATTCTAAATTGCTACGGAAAATGACCAGGACTTCAAGCAAAGCTGTTCTCTACCCCTAACCACCTCCAGGCTCGTCACCTGGTCTTGATGAAGGAAGATCTGAAGGAAAGGCCAGATTCCCTTAACTATAATTCCTTCCTTCATCAAATGTAAAGCTAATAGATGCTCAATAGCAAACCATGTTGTAATATTTCCATTATATATACACCTACTCTTCTACTGTACACGCGCTTCTCCACTCTGTACACACCCATCCTCTACTAGGTACACACCTACTCTTCCAGTGTGCACACCCATCCCTCCACTGTGTGCACACCCATCCCTCCACTGTAGACACACCCATCCCTCCACTGTGTGCACACCCATCCCTCCACTGTGTACACACCCATCCCTCCACTGTAGACACACCCATCCCTCCACTGTGTACACACCCATCCCTCCACTGTGTACACACCCATCCCTCCACTGTGTACACACCCATCCAGTGTACACACCCATCCCTCCACTGTGTACACACCCATCCCTCCACTGTGTACACACCCATCCCTCCACTGTGTACACACCCATCCCTCCACTGTGTACACACCCATCCCTCCACTGTGTACACACCCATCCCTCCACTGTGTGCACACCCATCCCTCCACTGTGTATGCACCCACCCAAGGCCCATTACTCTCCTCCCACCTGAAACCACACACATTGGATTCCATTGGTCTCTAAGCTCATAGACCAAACCCTGCATCACCAAGCAAAGAATCATCAGAATCAGGATGGAGCTGAAGATACAGTAGATCTGGAATCTATCACCTTGAAGCCTCCGAATGTGGGCTTCTCTAGGGCTGGGGCAGATGCTTGTCCCTTGAGCACACCCCATTCTCTTCCCTTTGCAGTGGCCACCCCCCACTTCAGTCCTTCCTGTCACAATGTCTATCTTCAAACACCTTGTGTTTCCTGCTCTCCCAAGGCTGGAGCTAGCCCTGGGGTCTGTAGTTATTCCTACCTGGAGGGAGGAGGGAGGTGCATAACACCTAAAAGCTTGGGAAGTTAGAAAATTCACCAGGCCCCTCCCCAAGGTGCGATCCTTAGGAAGATTGCTGGAGAAAGGACACGTCAGTGGAGCAGAGCGGGCTCAAAGATTGCAACCTCCATAAGCTACAACATACCCTGGGGTGACTCAGCTGCCTTTGAGTCACCCATGCTTCCATAAGTAACCCCAATAAACTCCCTAGTTCACCATGCCGGACTTGGGCACAACCGTCTCTTTGAACAGACTTTCGTTCATCTTCCCAGGAAGTCTCCCAACACCTGGGCCAACATACTTCAGCCTCTGACAAGTTGCTAAATGCTCTCTTCAATGAGATGACAATCACCGTGTCTACCAGACAGCTTGGAGAGACCCTTAAGGGGCTATGTCTTCTCATGCACCGGGCGCTTGAAGGAGATATGAACTGTGGGAACAAGGAGCCAGCTTGGGAAGTGGAGACAAACATCAAAGTTGGAGAGGCAGCTCTAGAAAAGGATGCGGGCTGAGTGAGATGCAGGGAGCTGGGAGTGTGTCATTCCAGGTGTGTAAACACTGTTACCGTGGTCGATTTTAAGCTGCAACAGGAGGTCATCAATGCAGAGCTGAGAGGAGATACAAATCATGACATAAAACTCCCATGACACATGCCCACTGGGGCCCCAGGAAGATATCCAGATGTGACCTTTCACACCTGTGATGTATGACTCACAGCATAGCTCTGCACAGACTCCATTTAACACATAGCTGACAAAGCCTGACATTCCAGCCATTGCTTCCCACCCCAGAAGGCTCAGAGGCTCCTTGGGGGACAGTTCCACCCCAAGGCCTTTGTTCTGGAGGTCCCCTCTCCCTGGCATGATTTCAATGCCCGGTGCTGTGTGGGTCCCTTCCTGTCTCCACCCACTCCTTCCAACAGCCTTTGTTACTTCCCCCACCCCGAGTATTTTAATCTTTTGTTATTCCTCCACTGAATTACTGCCGTTTTTTAATCCCTGTATCATGAGACTCTCTGAACATCTAAAAAAAAATTAAAGATTTATTTTTAAGAAACATTTTATTTTAAACACGTGGGTATTTTGCTTGCATGTATGCTGTGTACCATGTGCAGGCCTGGTGCCTGCAGAGGCTAGAAGATAGCCCTGGATCTCCTGAGACTAGTGTTAGAAATGGTGTGAGCTGCCATGTGGGTGCTGGGAATCAAACCTGGGTCCTCCAGAAGAGTAGCCAGTACTCTTAACTGCAGAGCAGTCACTCTAGTCCCCAAATTTATTTTATTTTAAATTATGAATGAGTATACATGTGTGTGCAGATGCCTTAGACGTCCATAGAGGGTGTACTAGTCAGGGCTCTCTAGAGTCACAGAATTAATGGAATGGCTCTCTCTCTCTCTCTCTCTCTCTCTCTCTCTCTCTCTCTCTCTTGTGCGTATGTATGTATATATGTATGTATGTATGTATGTATGTATGTATGTACATAGAAATTTATTAAATGACCTACAGGCTTCAGTCTGACAATGGCTAGTTGTAAACGAAAGTTCAAGAATCTACTAGCTGCTCAGTCCCACAAGGCTGGGTGGTCAGCTGGTCTTCTGACAAGGCGAGCCAAGAAGAACAAGCTCTTCCTTCTTCTGTTGTCCTTAGATAGGTGTGGCCCAGATTAAACTGTGCCTCCCGACCTCCAGGTCTGCATGTGTCTTCCCACCTCAAGATCCGGATCCCAAGTGTGCCTTCCATTTCTGGATTATAGTTCATTCCAGGTACAGTCAAGCTGACAACCAAGAATCGCCATCAGAAAGGGAATTGGGTCCTCTGGATGGTTTACAGAGGGTTGTGAGCCACCCACTGTGGGTGCTGGAAATCAGACACAGGTCCTCTGCAAGAACAGGAAGTGCTCTTAACCAGTCCAACCCCTTACATTTTAAAATAGTATGTCAGGGATTGGATATCATTATTGCGTCTTCACAGTTTCTCCTCCTCCTCCCTCTCATGTGCCTCTTCTCCTGTTACCTCTGTTTCTCTTCATTTAGCGCCCCCCCCCCAAAATCTGGTCTCCTTTATTCTTTCATTTCTTGTGTGTCCTTCTGCCTTATTCCCATCCTTCATCACTTTTCCCTTTCTTGGTCTCCTTTCAAGCTTTTTAGACTTTACCTTCCCTTAATCCGGTTTATACACACACATGTACATGTGAGGATCCACATGCGACGGAGATCATATGGTTTCTGTCTTTCTGAATTTGGATCATCTTGCTTAATAGTGCACTTTCCAGATCCATCCATTTTCCTGCAAATTCCGTGATTTAGTTTTTCTTTACAGCTGAATAAAACTATATTGTGTACATGTACCACATTTTCTCTATCCATTCATCCATTTTTTAATCCAGTCATAAGTCTGAATCTGTTTCCTTGTCATTGTGAATAGAGCATCAAAAAGCTTACTTGTATATCATCTCTGTGTTAGGATATAAAGTCCTTTGGGTATATGCCCAGGAATGCTATAGCTGGGTCATGTGGTAGTTCTTTTATAACTTTTTGAGAACTCTCCACACTGATTTCGACAATGGCCATATTAGCTTACACTCATGCCAGCAAGGAATGGAGGTTCCTCTTTCCTCACGTCCTCTCTTGGTCATTGATGAAAAGGTCATTTCTTCTCTTCTGTGTTAAACAGTAGCCACCCCACATATCTGGCCATGCTCCTTCACACACTACAGTGGAAGCCCCATGGGGGCAGGGTTTCTGGGTCTTGTGTTTGCAGATACCCGGTGCCTTAATCATGGCTGCCACACAGTGGGTATAACATATCTACATCTTCATATTGTGTCCCGTCCTGCGGGTCAGTCATTCAGGGGCTGCCTGAAAAAGAGTCATGGGCGGGAGAAGGAAGGAAGCCAAGCGGCGCAAAAGAAAGAGGACCAGAGTCCGTCTATGCATTGTCAAGGCTTCCATTTATTGGGGTTCAGACTGGGCTTATATAGCCCTGCAACAAGGAAATTAGGCAGGCGGAGGATAACAGGAAGGAGCCGGAGCATTCTTATTATCAGCCGGAATATCTTGTGATCTTCCCCAGAACAGCGAACAGGAAAGCCCCAGGCCCTTTCTCGGAACAGAAGCAATTAGCAGTTCCATGTGGCCAAACCATCTAATTACAGGTTACAGGAGGCTCATAGAAGGGTTTACAAAGATGGGCTTTAAAACCCATAGTTTAGGGCCCATGGCCCTTAACAATATTGGGTTCCACATAGCCCAAGCCGACCTCACCTAACTGTGGGGCCAAGGGTGACCTTGACTTTCTTACTGAGCTACATCCTTAGCCCCAAATGTTGGTTACGTCCTTCTGGAGCTCATGTCTCCATCAAGCTGTCTGGAAAGAGTGTGGCCACAACTGCTGTCCCCTGGGCTTTACCAGTAGAGCAGATACAAAGACAGCACCACGTTCCAGACTCCTTTCTCTTGTATGGACTGTATGGACACTTGGAGATAGAGGGACTCCTCCAGGGTCACAAGAAGTCAGGAGAAACTGACGAAGTGCTACCAAGCTAAGCAGGGCTCTAGCCTCCAATATGGCAGCTCCGAGAAAGGACTGTCCTGGTGAAACCCCTGGGGAATCCTGGAATTTAGGGGTCAGACTATGCCTTGCCTGTGCTATGTCCACCGTGGAGTGTCTAGGGTACATGAACTGCCCAGCTGTCCCGTGTCTGAGTGGACATTAGACATCTATTTCTCCACTGACCTCTTGCTCTCTCCCTGGCCACTGTTTTCTATAGATGAGCCTCCTCATCACTGGGGCCACTGGATTCATGCTCCTGCTGCTAAGGCTTTAAAGATAAGGGTCTTCTTGAGGGTGCATAGGTGGGATATTATGTAAAGCTGCTGGAATTCTCAATACCAGAATGCCCTCAGTAAGTAAATGCTGAGTGAATGAATGAATGAATAAATGAAGTGTGAGTAGCAGGGTGAGATGCAGGAAAGATGCCACACTGCTAGTGGAATTTCAAACAAGTTAAGAGAAATAGGCAGGGGTTGGGGGAGCCCTGAAGCTGTTTGGAAGGACATGGACAGAGGATCAGGATCCCACCCTCTCTTTTCTGGCACTGTTGAGATGATGGGTGGGTCCTGGCCCACACAGGGTGTTCAGGGGGCAACAGCAGGCGGAGGCTCATTTTCCCAAAGCCTTGTAGGCCTGACAGCTGCTGTAATCTCCTTGTTATTCTTGCCTGGCAGGGAGGAAAGGAAAAGGTGAATTGGGAGGGCAAGGAGCCAGGCTCCACAGGCTGCCTATGAGAAAATGAGATGTCGGCTGGAGAGGATGAATTAATAAAGGAGCAGACCGTACCTACTGCCCAGGCCAACCCTACCTACTACCAGGCCCCATTCTCGGTGGGAGGTATTTCCATACACCTAACTCCTCAGGGCAGTACTCCGAGGCTATCCTGAATGACTGGATACGTGTGCATGTGGGGGGCTACTAGCTTATAGTGGGGAGATGCAAGTGCCTGTCCTGGTGACCCAGAGGCAAGTCAAGGGCAGCCCAGGCCTCCCTGGAAACACTCTCCTTAGTTCACTGGCACATACTAAGTCTCAAGGCCCCTTACTTGGGCGTGCATGTGTTTGGTAGGTCTAGGAGAAGCCTATAATGAGTGTGCACTATTGCTCTAGTTTCAGATCTGTTTCTGTAAAATATACCCTGACCCCAGAGCCACACAGGGGAGGAAAGGCATAAACAGCTCACAATTCCAGGTTAGAACCCAGGGCAGGAGCTAGTCCCACTGCATCCCAGTCAAGAGCAGGATATTTGTTACTCCTCTGTTGCTGTGATAAAACACCACGGTCAAGGCGTGTTTGGGAAGTGTTTACTTTGGCTTACAATTCCAGAAGGGCAAGAGTCCATCACGGTGGAAAACCCTGGCAGCAAGCATTAGGCGTGGCACCTAAACAGGAAACTGAGGGCTCACATCTTCACACACAACAGGAAGCAGAGAGAGCAAACTGGAAGTAGGCAAAGGTATTCATCACAAAGTCCCCCCGCAGTGACATACTTCTCCATGAAGGCTGTACAACCTAGACCTCTCCAGACCCAGATGGGGTCACCACCTGAGGACCAAGTTTTCAAATGTCAGAAATTATGAGAGGGCATTTTTCATGGACACCAACACAAGCAGAGAAACACTCACTGCACGCTGCCTGGTTATGCTTTCACTCAACTAGAGTTCTTCACACTTTGTACAGTTCAGATCCCATGCCAGGAAATGCTGCCCACAGGGAGGTCTTTCCACCTCAGATTGGCCATAGAGACAATCCTCCCAGCCTCATCTAAAGAAGTCTTCTCCAAGAGTCTCTTCCCAAGTGGTGCTATGTTACATCTAATTGACATTTAAAACCAACCAGCACAACTCCAAATACCCAGAATCCTCAGTGACATCCTGTCCATTTTCACAGCACACCAGCACAGCTTGGGTTAGGTGGCCCTAGGGATCAAACTCAGGGCATTCTGGGAAAGCAATATACTAACTGAGTGACATCCTCAGCCCTGATGCTAGTTTTTAAAATTTGTTTATTATTTTATGTGTATGTCTATGTCTATGCCTGGTGCCCACAGAGTTCAGAAGAGGGCATTGGGTTTCCTGGGATTGGAGTTACAGATGGTTGTGAGCTGCCCTATGATGCTAAGAATAGAACCTCTTAAGCACTAAGCTAACTCTCTGACCCCTAAATACACATTCTGGTGGAACACATATCCACAGCTGCCACTGTCACTTTGCAGTGTGGCTGTGATTGCTATTACATGGGCTTTACCAGAGAAAGTGATATAATCGTGTCCACTTCCAGAAAACTCTAGAAAAGAGCTTGACGTTGGCTCATGGTTCTAGTTGAAGTTCTAGTGGCCGAATCCAGTATTAATCTTCCTGCAGGCAGCCTCTTAAGGTGGGGAAGGGTGTGGCAGAGACAGTGAATGTGCTGTGGGCGCTGGTCTGTCTCCTCACAAAGAAACCAGAATCCAGTCACAGGGTTCCACTCTGCTGGCCCTATCTGACTCGGACCTGATCCTGACCCACCCCTGGCCATCCTAGTGGGGTGAAGTTTCTGTCCTCTTGCATGGACTTTTCTGAGGAGACATCAGCAACAACTATCTATTCACAACTGATCGGGTACTAAGGAAAAAGAGAAGAAATGACCCCACCCATGTGCAGATTGGTAAGCCAGTGAGTTAGGACACAGGAGATCAGGTGACTTACTGGCAGCTACATCAGTGGAGAAAAAAAATATATCTCCCAGCAACTGTTAGCTATCTGTATATGCTCCAGAAGGGACTCTGCTGCAGAACCCCCTACCCCCTTTCATACAGGCATATTAATGGACCCAATCCTGTACAGGTCTCATGTAGCTCACACTTCTGAGAATTCCAGAGTACAGTGGCCATGTCTTGCCCAGAAGATGGGTTCTTCATACCTCACAGTGGGTTTAAAGTCCAGTTTGAGTATAATGGGGAATGTGCAGCTGCATACCCCAGGTACTACTGTGACCCCTGGGAACCCATTATGAGAAACACTGTCCTGGGCTGTTGCTCACTGGCCAGAATCTCCACAGAAGGGGTCAAAAGCTTTGCCCCTCACAGTTTCCCAGGGGCATCTTAGAATCAAGACACTTTAGAGTTACTAAAATGTGAGAGCTACCAATAGTGGAAGCACCCAACCCTTCATTAAATTCAGATTCCCAGGCCTTGGCTCTTATGACTAATGTGTCCATTTCTGGGATAGCTAGTGACCCAGGAGTGAGCATGCCACTAGTTTGTCAGATCTATCGACCTATTCATCCATCCAGCCATCTATCCATCCCTCCTTCCTCCCTTCCTTTCTTCCATTCGTGTGTGTGTGTGTGTGTGTGTGTGTGTGTGTGTGTGTGTGTGTGTGGTGTGAATGCATGTATGTGTGTGTGTGGTGTGAATGCATGTGTGGATGTTCACATGTGTGGATGTATGTATGGGCATGGGTGCACATGTGAATATGTGTATAGGACAAAAGCTGATGCTGGTTTCATTTTTTTTTGGGGGGGGGGTCGAGACAGGGTTTCTCTGTAGCTTTTGGAGACTATCCTGGCACTCACTCTTGTAGACCAGACTGGCCTCAGACTCACAGAGGTCTGCCTGCCTCTCCCTCCCGAGAGCTGGGATTAAAGGCGTGTGCCACCAACGCCCAGCTGACCCTGATTTCTTTGATTGCTCTCCATGTTATTTATTGAGGCAAAGTGTCTCTATTGAACCCACAGCTCACAGATCCAGCTCTAGCTAGCTAGCCTCCAGAGTGCTGGGGTCACAGCTGAGTAGCCACACCCGCAGAGGGATCCAAACTCTGATCCTCATGCATGCATGGCAATCACTTTTCCCACCGAGTGATCTCCCTTCTTTTCAGATGTTTCCAAGCTCATTACAGTTTGAAAGACATGACCTCACATATCACAGACAAGTAAGCTGAATTCCAACAAGGCGAGCTTTTGGACAAAGACAGCTGAGCCCCCAATGGACTATTTTCCAGTAAAGAAAGATAATACAGGTCAGAGCTAGTTCAGGTTGCTCTGAGAATCCCAAAGCCCATCCGGAAGGATGCCCAGAGAGCCTTCTTCAGGTGTGAGAACACCACAGCAATGTCATTCCCTAGGCATGATGGCCTTCCTTGCATGGTGACACAGTACACAACTCATAAGATACTTTTCATCTTCCAGGGAGGTTCTGCCTTTCAGTGTAGGTGCTCAGCCACCTGTAAAGTGTCCGTGACGACTCCTCCCCAGTGGCAATATCTAGCTGATCTTGTCCCTTTGTCTATGACAGCTTCTACTGCTGTGACAGGAGCCAAGTTATTAAAAGATCACATCTGTTCCCACTTTGGGAGGATATTGTGCTGCAGAGTGACCAGCATCTGTTTTGCTGATCCTAGGTAATGGGAGGGGTTGTCCTGGGTAACAGGTGGGAGAAGGACTTTGGCATAGATGCCACCAAGTGAGGCACTGGGGAGGATGTGAAGAAGTGAAGGTGTCAGCATTTTGAATAATACAAATGGAACTGGAGAGCATTTTCCAGAAGGAGGGTGATGTCGAGAGGCCTTCTGGCAAGCCCTGCTGCCTGATAGGAAATGCCACACCCACCACCTTTTTCTGTCTCAGAAGGCCTTCAGTGGAGGGCTGTCATTTGGGAAAGCTTTTGGAACTGTGTTTTCCATTATTTTTCTTGTGAAACCCTGTTGATGTGTGTCGTAAGTGGAGCCAAGAAGGCCTGTTCTCACCATCACAGGTCCTGATGCTCTATCTCAGCACGGGGAGAAAAGGAGGTGAAAAGCAGCCAGGCAGTGTGGGGCAGAGACCTCACCAGCAGCATTCTGAGTCTGGTCATTGGCTGGATGCCAGAGGTATCCTTGGTCTCCTGGCTGGAGGTCAGGCATGCCAGAAGGGGCAGTTCCTGCTCTGGCTTCCTGTCATCTTTCTCCCTCCACCCCCAACTCCACCTAGGGTAGCACTGCCCAGAAGCTGTCTGGGGACATGACCGAACTCCAAGAGGCCCCTGTAAACCTCACAGCTGGGCCAACTGGATGGACCAGCGCATCTCCCCAAGCCTTGCCCCGATTTCTGCCATCTCTCCTTTAGGAAGGCCTACACTAGAAGCTTGACAGTACTTCATTTCCTGGAACCCCTCCTGCTATACAGATCCTCTGCTTGCTTCTGTTTCCTTAAGTGACCACCTACAAACCTACAGTAAACTCCTTTCTATCATATTGCCCTGTGTGTGTGTGTGTGTGTGTGTGTGTGTGTGTGTGTGTGTGTGTATGTGTTGGCAGGTGAACAGGTATGTGTGTGTCAAGGGGAGTGTGTGGAGGTCAGAAGGGTTCAGGAATTACTTTTTCCCTCTCACAATGTGTGTCCTGGAAATTGAGCTCAGGTCACCCATGACACCTTTACTCATTGGTGTATTTCAGGCACAGACCACCCATACATAATCCAATTGCAGGAGGTCCGACACTCTCTTCTGACCTCTTTGTGCAAAAGGGTACACAAATGTTGCCTGTACACACATGCAGGCAAAATACATACACATAAATAAAATAAACCTAAAAAAAAAAAACAAGGGAAGACAACAAAACTTAATAGTAGCTCCTAATATTCTTGAATGAAACTTTGAAGGCACGAGCCTGACCACTGACCCTTTCAGATTCCTCACCCAGCACTTCAGCTTTTGAGCAAGTCAATCCCATACCACCTTCCCAGGCCGCAGCAGCCATCACCTTAAACTGGGAGTGTCCTGAGACCCCAGGGTCCTATTTAAAGGCTCACATGAGTAAGCAGACAGGAGAGGATTTCTATGAAATACAAACCCCAATACACGTGCAAAACACCTTAGCTTTTCTTTGCCATCCTGAGCCCAACCTGTGTTTCAGCTCTCTCTCCTCAGTTCCAGGCTCTCCCAGCAACTACACTTAAAGCAATTTGCTTTTGTCCAGTGGTGCTCCCTTTAGACCATTTCTGACACTGTACAAAAGTCCAACAGACTTTCCCTGTGTCCCTGCCACCACTGAGGGCTCAGGCTAGGTCTTCACTATGGGCAGAGCCTCTGAGCCCCACAGCCTACCCCACAGGGTGTGGAGCTTTAGAGACCTGAGCAAGCATGGCTACCCCTTTCCTGCCTGAGGCGCTGCCATCCTTCTCCCATTTAGTGGGCACCGGTGCTCACAATGTATATCCCCTTGAGTCCCTTTATAATTATTCATGCTCTGAGAGTTTCCTACTTTGTTCCCCAAGGCCACATCCTGGAGTGGCCAGGCCCACACTTGTTGAGAGGCCCCAGCTGTGGGCAGGGCCAATGGCTGTGCATGTCTGAAAGTCCCCCTCATAAGGCCTTTGAAAGCTGAGGTGTAGCTGGTACCCAGAGTTCCAGAAGGCTCTTACCTCAAACCTTCTTGGCTAAACTGTTCCTTGTTTGGTTCCCAGCTTTGTAAATTTGCCATTTGCACATGATCTCAGCACATCTACTCGGCAGAACTAGCCTAAGACATCCGCATGCAGGCTGCCATTAGAAATGTGCTGGGTATCACAGACGGGGCCATAACACTGGGAGATCTGCAGAAAGACCAGGCAAAGGGGCATCAGGATGTCTCAGTGAGTAAAGGCACTTGCTGTCTAGCCTGACAGGACTTCAGTCTCCTGAACCCACATAGTGGAAGGAGAGACCCGACTCCTACAAATTGTCCTCTGATCTCCTCATGCACATCATAGTACAAGTGTGTGAGTGTGCACACATGCATGTAAATGCTTTTTTCAATGAGTAGAAGAAAAGAAAAAAGGTGTCCGTCTCATGTCTTCCTCTGCCAGCCTCCTAATCATCACCAAATAGGACCACTGGGGGGAAACAGGTGATGAATTTTCAGTTTACCTTTCATTAAGACAATAAATCTCTGCCTTTTCAGGCTTAATTGGGTCTCTTCTTGGGTGTGACAAAAAGTTAGTAGGGAATGAAAGGGGCATATCAAGAAAAAATACAGTCCAAGTGAATAATTCAAGATCACGTCCATAATTGATGGCATTTGGCTCGCTTCCCCTGGAAGCATAATCATAGCGCAATGTGCTAATTAGAGCGGTTTGGTGCGGATCAATGGGCCAGGTGTGGAGACAGCGCCTGGTTTCCGTCAGGGCTGCAGCTCCGTGGAAACACCTTACATGTGAACGAGTCTTGTCTTTTTGAAGACTCAGAAGCGTGCCCACGATCTAAAAAAGATACAGACAGACAGGTGTTTGATCACCACACACAGCAGGTTAGAGTCGGAGAAATTACTAGGCGCATTCTCCCTGCTGGGGGTATAGAAGTCAATCAGAGGACCTCGTTCCTCCAGCGCCCACGCAAGACGCAGAACAGGCCATGTGATCTGGGGCAGAGCTTTGTGCCCCCTGGGAAAGGTAGGAAGTGTAAGCATCTTGCATTTATTCTTTTGATCTGCACACCACCTTTCTATGCCTCTGCATGCTTGAACCTCGTGTCCAACCCAGGGCTCCCGACAAGTCTAGCTTTCGGTTAGTGTGTAAGGATGCCCCCTGCATGTCTAACTTCCTGTTGGATGCAGCTGTGGCATGGTTCCCTCCACGCCTGACTTTGGGTTGGATGTTGCACATGAGGAGGCCGGAGGAGACTAGAGGGAGGAGAAAGCCTCGTGTTTTGTTCTGCTTTTCCACTCCTGAAGGTCCAGACATGTGTTCCCTCCATCCAGAGTGAGGGCTGAGATTTCAGATCCTGCCGAATGTTGTAACAGAGGCAGGGTGAACACAGCGCCACCTTGAGTTTGCTGCAGAAAAGAATTTCCGGTCAAACCAGTATGAAGCTGAGTAGAGCTGTTTCTCCTCGTTCTCCCTAAAATCATCAGATGTAGGGTTTGGGTGGTTTTTGAGACTCCTTTCTGTCTCCTTCCAATGCCCTCTCAATTCTCTGTCCTGCCATACCTCAGAGGGATAAGCCTGTCCCTGTGGGTTTCTCAAGTCCAGTGACCTGCATGTCCCCCTTACCAGCCTGCCACAGCCTTCCCTGTGGGATGTAATTCAAGCTCAGTTCACATCCCAGCAAACACTGTTGTTAACTATTTCGGGCTGGAGCAATGAGTCAGTGGTTAAGAATGTTCACTGCTCTTCCAAAGGATCCAGGTTCAGTTCCCGGCACCTGCATTGGGCAGCATACAAGCCACCTGTAATTTTAGCTCAGGGGACCCAGCACCCTCTTTTGGACTCCACAGACACCAGCAATGCACATGTGCACATGTTCACACACAGACTCACACACACATGTGTTTTAAAATAAAAATTAAATATTAAAAAAACCACCTACAATCCCAGCACTCAGTAGGTCAGGGCAGGAGGACCGTGAAGACTAGCCTGGGCTACAGAACTAATCCTTGCCTCAAAAAGAGGTTCAAATTGGAGGGCAACATCTCTTGACAGCTCTTAGAAGACCCCATGGGCACAGTTCCAGAGAACTGTTTCATAAGAGTGATGTTTTGCTCAGTAATGGATGCTCTCTATCACCTAAAAGCCACTTTTGAAGGGAAAACTTCCTAAAAATTATGTCTCTTATATTAAAGGAAAGCCAGAACCCAGGATATCAGCACTGGTCTTCCTAAATTCAGAAGCATCATTCTGTGGTTAGTACTTTAGAATGTGGGGCCTCTCATGGGTGTATTCCTAACACCCCAGATGGATGTGGAGAGGCCTTGTTTGGGGGCGGGGCTTTAAGGAGGTAGTTTAGATTAAGAGGAGGCACAGGGTACTGCTAACTTGATATAAATATTACCTCTGAAACAAGGAAGAGGTGCCCAGGAGATGACCTCGTGTTTACGGGCACTTGCTGTGAAAGCAAGAGGATCATGGCCACAACATGCCTGCAACCAGGGGCTGAGGCAGGAAGATGTGGGGAGCTCCCTGGCCAGTCACTAGGCCAGTCACTAGCCTAGCCAAAATGGAGAGACTCTGTCTCAAAAACTAAAGAGGGGAGTGGGAAGCAGTAAAGAGAGACACCCATTGTCAACTCTGGCTTCCATTCACATGTACACACACATGGATGTGTGCCCTCACACACGAGTACACTCCCACATGATCATGTGTCTGCAGTGCGCGCGCGCGCGCACACACACACACTCACACACACACACACACATTGATAGGACATGTACTTGGCATGTGCAAGGCTCTGGGTTCCATCTCCAGGTCTGCAAAAATAAATAAACAATTAAGAAAGTAAGTGTGGCAGTATAAGTGCCTCAATGTCTCGTTCCTTTCATAGACTAAAGTGGTTGGACACAAGAAGCTACAAGTCTTATAAGACTGGACATTCCCTTAGGCTCTTGAAATTCTGGGGAACTTGACTTTGGGTTCCTATCATGTGCCAGTTGACAGGGGAGAGGAGTCCAGCTTGATCTGTCCCAAGTGGCTCCCAGGGACTTGGGCCAGCACTCAGGTCCTGCATTAACCACCCTTTGTCCTGGCCCGGCTGACACTGCAGCCAGTCACTGGGGCCGAGTGGATCAGGTGCTACCCATGTAATGGTGCATGGCTCCCTCCACCCTCCTTGGCATGGGATGCTCATGGATAGAGACAGCTAATCAATAGTCTCTCCTCACCAGCCCCATGGTTATCGACTCCTGGCTTGGCGAGACTTTATAAGGAGTCGTTGGGGGGAATTTTTTCAGTTCAAATTGAATTGTGAGCCATTAAATCTCTTTAGTAAAAAGCCGCACCTCATCTCATATGGCAATAGACCTTCTGAATTTTTAACCAGCACCAAGACCATCCCACCCTGGATGGAGCCATCTCAGCAGGCCCAGGGTTTTGCTTTCTCCAGCGTAGCTGGTTAATTGTTATAGATTTTCCAGTAGGGCAAGCTTTGTTTTCCTTCCAAAAGAAACTCATTCAGACTTGCTCTTCCTAGAGACATGAGGGGAGGAAGGAGTGAGGAAGGGAAGAGTAAGAGGGGAGAGGGTGGGAAATGGGGTGCCTGCTATCCAAGGTATCTTGGGGACCTGGGCATCTGTCAGGTATTACATGTATGTACTCTGCATATTGAGACAAGTGCACACACAAACATACAAAGACATACAGTCACGTGAGTGCATGTAACCACACAGACACATATGCAGGCACAGCCATGTAAATATGGTTATTTATCTGCACATGCACTAAGAGAATAAAGATTCTATCCCCAGCCGGGCATGATGGTGCACACCTTTAATCCCAGCCTGGTCTACAGAGAGTGTACCAGGACAGCCAGTGATACACAGAGAAACCTTGTCTTGAAAACCAAACAAGATTCTTCCCTTGGTGAAGGGCAAGCAGGGGAGAGGGCCTGTCACAGGGGGAGGCAGCCCAGACCGGCACTGTCACTGCCCACTTTGGGACACCAGGAGAGTCACACCACTCCTAGCTTACCTGTACTGCAAGAAGTCCTCATTGCCCATGAGGGTCATCAGGCAATTGAACTGTGAGTGAAAATCCGGACTCTCTCGGTGGAGTTTGACCCCCTGCTGCAGCCTTCAGGGCAGGAAGGAATTTTAAGGACAATAAGGCCTGGGGTAGGTAGGAGAGAGGGGGAGGGAGGTATTGGGGGGGTATCTCATTCAAGGTTACCAAGTTGGATAGTAACAGACCAGGCTCTAGTAGCTTCCTTCCTTCATCCTGTCTTCTGCAGCATTTCTGCCATGAAGGATACATATATGTAAGTGTGTGTGTGTGTGTGTGTGTGTGTGTAAATATATGTGTCTGTAAATATGTGTGTGTGCACGAACACATGTATAATAGGCTCTCATGTAATGCAGGATGTGTTATGATAAAGCTTGATGGGGGACCTTGCGTGGGGGACCTTGGCGGATTCCATGCTAGGCAAGGGTGACCGAGGTGGAGGAACAAACACACTAGGCAGACAGAGCTTAAGTGAAATGTTTTATTAGAAGGGAGTGGGGGGGAGGAGAGAAGAAAGAGAAAAGAGGTAAAGAGACACAGAGAGACAGAGAGAGAGGACAGAGGAGAAGAGGGAGACAGGAAAATCCTGTCTGTCCAAGGGAAACAGTGGGAAGAGACCTGGAAAAGAGCAGAAAGAGAGCAAGAGAGCATAAATGGGAGAGGTCAGTCTTTTAAAGGGGTCCTTTGCACCTGCAGGCAGACTTAGTTCCCATGGAACCCTGGGCTGACCAGGGTACCGGCTGAGTGCATTCTGCCAGGTGACAGGGCAGGCCAGCATAATGCCTGAATCCTTACATGCTGGCCTCAAACTTTTTGTGTAGCTAAGACCTTTTGTGTAACAGAACGTATGATCTTCCTGCCTCCGTCTCTCAGGTTGCTAGGACCATAGGCATATGCTACCATGCTCAATTTATGTGGTGTTGGGTTTTGAGCGTGCTAGGCAAGCACTCTTCCAGCTAACTGCAGCTTCAGCCCTGGACTGTCTCCTCAGATTTGTTTGCATTTTTACTTATGTGTATGTGTGTGTGGACTCTTGTGTTTTCAACAGACATGAGTCGAGGACCTAAATCTAAACAGCACATTTGGGAGGTGATTGAGGAAACACCACAGGGTCTTGCCTAGCAAGAACAGGTTCTCAGCTAGAGCACCTTCGTAGTGCTTGCCAGTATGGAGCTGTACCCTGGACGTGCGCCCCCTGCAGGTCAGGAGGCCTGGATGTCTACAAATCTCTCCTCTCAATTCCGGCCTGAGGTCTGCCTTGGGAGCCTTAGTTCCCAGCCCTTCCAGCCTGTAAGAATCAGGCAGGGGATGCTTTAAAGGCCAATGTGAGTACAAGCAAAAAGACAAAGGGGAGAAAGAGAAGCAGCAGCTATTTGGAATTCTGCCGGCATGTGGCACGCACCAGGAAGTAAGGTCAAAAGTGGGAAGTCCCCTTTTCCTTGGTGAGAAGATGTAATAGGAGTCCTCACATCTATATAAAATATGCAAGAGAGGTGAGCAGTTACAGACTGAAACACCTGGTGACGTCAGTCTCTGCTTCCCACTGTCATCAGCAGGCAGACCAGCCCCTGTATCACCATTCACTTTTCCACATCCCAACATACATTGTCACTGTTGGCATGGGTGATGGAAGCTCAATGATGAGACCAGAGAGTACCCCGCTTCAATGGCTCTATCTGCCACTCGTGAATAACACAGCAGAATCTGTGAGTGGAGTCACCTCCTAGTCCCAGTTTTAATTTGTTTTTGCATTTATTTTTTAATTATGTATACTTAGATGCATCTGTGAGTAGGTATGTGCACAGTGCAGATGCCACAGATGCCAGGAGAAGATACCGCATCCCCCAGGGCTGGAGTCACAGATGGTTGTGAGCTGCCCAACACCAGTACTGGGAGAGAACCCGGATCCCCACAGGAGCAGTACACACTCATAACCACTGAGCCACATGCCTGATCCAATTTGTGCCCTTGCTTCTCGGAAGGCTTGTGGGCAGAAGGAAGGGCTGGTATCCCCACAAAAGAGCTGCTGGTCCTGCTCACATAACTCCTTGTGTTTTCGAGTTGGTGTAACCCGCCGTTCTGTTAGTTATATATTGGAAAATCCCAACGGAACGTGGGGAAAAGTCAATAGACATATGTAAAAAGAAATCATTATGTTGAAATGATCCTGGAAGGCCTCAGGAAGCTTTGGCTGTCAAGGAAAGAAATGTGCCCCATGCTGAGCCCAGGGAAGCTGTGGGCTGAGGGAGCGTGAGGCCCTGAGGTCCCTCCTTCTTCCAGCTGCCCTGCCATATGCCAGGCACTGCTTGCTGTTAGTAGCTGCACAAGTGCAGCGTAGTCACAGTGACTGTAGCCCCAGAGGACGGTCAGAGTCTGCCACCACACTAGATAATTCCACATTTCTTCCAAGGTCTGGATGGCAGTCCTGGGACACCACACCTGGCCTGACTAATGTTTTCAATGCTTATTTAGTTAGGACTAAGTCCTCTACTAGAATAAAAGATGTGTGGGGGTGGGGTCTTGCCTCCTTCAGGTAGGGCTGAGATGTGGTTAATGGTTATAATGCTTCCCTAACATACATGAGGTCCTGGGTCCAATTTCTAGTACTGAAATAATAATAATAATAATAATAATAATAATAATAATAATAATAATAATAATAATAATACAAAAGATAGAAAGTGGAACTGTGTCCTGGGGTCCTTAGCTTGCACTGCAGGTAGGCAAAGCTGAGCTGCAGATGTGGGTTACAGAAGTGCTTGGTAAGGCTACTGCCCTCTGTGGGTGTGGTGTAGGAGCTCAAACCCAGCTTTGTCATGCAATCCCACTGCTGTCTGGGGTCCCCTCTCTCCACCAAGGAATTACTGTTAAGTGACATTCATAGCCACCGATGAACTTGACCTGCAGAGGAATCTTACTTCCTTGGCAGAGGTCGTTCCCCCAGGTTACTAGAAAGCTTAGAGAGCTCCAGGCCGGGCAGATACTCAAGGACCCATGTCCTCCCTGGTCCCTGAAAGCCTGAGTTGGCTGCCTCTACACACCATTATTGCCCATGGAAATGGCAGAGTGTCTTGATTCTTAGTGAAAAGTGCTTTCCATTCTGTATTTAGGAGTTCTCTGCCTCCTAGGGTGGTGGTGGGGTGGGGGGTGGGGAGAGTCTTTTCATCATCAAAGGATAAGCTTGTGGCTAGCTTGATGCCAGGAACACACAGACAGAGGGAGGGAGAGGGTGCAGACAGGCAGGTACTGATTCCATTCATACAGTGGATGGATGGGAGGCAGGAATCAGGGGAAAGAGATGAGGCTGGCTGGCAGACCACAGGAGGAGGGTCCCAGGCTGTGAACAAGGAGAGCTAGTCTGACTCAGGAAGCAGCCCCTTGTCTCAGCGCACCCCCTGCAGGCTGCAAATGGAGTTTCTGCTCCCAGCAGAGGGCTGTACAATGGAGCAAGCTCTGCAACTGGTGAGAATGAAGGCAACAGAGCCTTACTCAGGGGTTCACAGACTAATAGCAGAGGGATGGAGGTAACCCTGGACGCTCCCTGCTGAGTATCAAGCCACATGCTAATACTCACCCCACCCTGTGCTGGACGCACGGGCCCCTGCTACCTGACCCCAAGGTACTTTCCACATGAGACACTATAGTGAAGGTAGCCTGCTGCAATACAGCATGCCACCTCCAGTTTCCAAGTGAGAGGACAGGAGCACAGAGAGGTTGAGACCCTGGAGTAGCTGCTGCAGTGGCAGAACCATGCTTGGGACCTGGGACCTGGGACCTGGGACTTTGGTCTCTGGGTCACATGTCAGCTGCTCCAGCAGTTCTGGTTCTGTGGGTGAAGTGAGGGAGATGGCAAGGTCTCCCTGTGTCCTCTCTCTCCTGCTTGACCTGTCTGCAGAGTATATATAAAAGGCTAGCCTCTGGGGGTGGTCTGTCTCCCCTGGTGTGCCTACCCCTGCATAGTTCTATTTTCTTCCCTGGAGCCTGCTGTAAGGATGGGGGGAAGGACCCCTGCAGTGGCACAGCCCTCACCGTCACAGTGAGAGTCACCCAGAATACTTATGGCCTCTCTACCTGCTCCTTCTGGCCCTTTGACCTTTGCACTCAGGGTTCCCCTGCTAGGCTCGCCCCCTGACAGCCTTCACCCCATTTTGCAATCTTATGTCACTACTCTCAGAACAAGTAAAATACTTCCAGAAACCTCTCCTGGAGCTCCAGCCCTTAGTGGCTGCTGAGTCTCCTGCTCGCCCCATCTGGAAACCTGTCCCACACTGGACCTCTGCGAGGTCAGGAGCTGTGACTCCTGGATCAATGAGCCTGGCACAGCAGACTCTGAGAAGCCTTGCCCGGTTCATCTTGAGCAGGTTGTGGGAGCAGAGCCTGAGGGCTGGAGGGATTTCTGAGGGTGCCAACCCTGAGTTTCAGCCTTGGCTTTCCACACTCCTCTTTCCCTGAACTAGGTCCCTCAGTGATGCCCAGGCACAACTGAATGTTTTCTGCTTTCAGTGACCTGTGACCAAAGTCACCACAGCTAATTATCCCTGACTGTGCACTTGACCCCTGCCCCTGACCGGCACTCCATCTTCTTTCGTTCTTAATTAATATGTTTAATGACTTTTTCTTCATGTGATTTGGCTTCCAACCTGAAGACTCTGTCTTCCCCTTCTTTTGCTTTCCTTTATAATTAACACTTGCTTCTGCCCTCCCGCAGACACTGCATGTGAGTCTTGGGGTTGTCTGCCCTTGTTCCCTGGAATATGAGATTAGCAGATATGCCACCCCACTGCCACATTCAGGAATCTTTATTGGGGCTGACATGCTGACCTGGGGAGGAGGCAGGGACAGGGCTCAGAGATGTGCAGAAAGAGAGAGGAAGGGATGGAGGGAGAGAGAGTGTGTGCCCTCCTCAGACAACACATGGTCCAAGGTTTGTCTATTGTTGTACAGAGGGAAGGCAAAGGCCCAGAGAGGGTGAGTCCTTCCCTGGATCATCCAGCACTTCCATAGCAAAGTCTGAAGTGAGATTTTGATGTGGGTGTTATGGTTTTTGAGAGGGAACAGAAATAGCCAGAGTGCTTTGCCACACTTCCTGTTGCAATGGGAGACTAAGTTTCTGATGTGCTTGTGTGGTGAATACTGCAGAAGTGCCCCTCTTGGGCGAAGCAGGGGACTGCTTGCCCTTTATTTAGTTCCCTGCCATTGGGTGCTAGAGCCCTTGCACTCCTGGGATATGTCTGTGCTGTGTGGTTGTGGGTAGGTTCCTGTAGGTGGCCTCTGAGGAGGAAGTGTGTTGGCAGAGAACACCATGTGTAACCAACTCCACAGCAATGGCCACTTTCAAGGAAGTTTGGCAGCAGCCATCAGAACGGCTAATATCAGCTTCCTGAGGAGGGCTTTGCTTTTCCTCCAGGCAGTTGATGGTGTTCAAGTTGAGCTCCAAATTCTGAGACTTCCTTAGTCTTTCCCACTGTGAGTGCAGAATGGCTCCTGCCGCTCCGTCATCATGTTCCCATTCCCAGCAGGGGAAAACTGGTGGAGTGGGGGCAGAGGCAACAGCTTTGTCTCAGCAGTCAAAGCTGTCCCAGGGAACAGTCATAGCCCAGAAACTTGCCAAGCTGGCTTCCTCTAGGCCCATACCTCACACTCTTTTGTTGTTCCTGGCTTCTGGATGTGCCTGGGAGGCTCTGGTCTGTGAGGTCATTAAAGGTGAGTGTTGGGTTCCTCCTGTGAGGCCAAGTATATGCAACAGCCACGGGCTCCCATTTCTTCTCCATTCCCAGTTGCCCTATAAAAGCAGACACAAAAACTCAGTTGGGGTTCACTGGTAACCGCATAATACTGGGTTTGAGTGTGTATGTCTGTGATCCCAATGCTTAAGGAGGCAGGAGGGTCTGAAGTTCAAGGTCACACTTGACTACACAGTGAGTTCTAGGTCAGCCTGGGTTAAATGAGACCCTGGAGAGAGATGGTACAGAGGCAAAGTATTCACAGCTGCTCTGTCAACTTGGGACACTGGGAAGCTGGAGCCAGTGTCTGAACACATGGCGGCTTAGCCCCTCCGACTAGGAATAAGTTAGGTCCAACCTCTTGGAAGCAGGTGAAGGTTTCAGGCTCAGTGTTTGCATCTGAGCTCTTGCAAAAGCTGAGCCTGCACCAAAGACTGGGACAAGGAAAGAGATGGGTCAGGGTGGGGGCTTTTGGCCAGGATCTCTTCCCCTGGGACCATGGAAGTATCCATACAGGACGCATTTCAGAGTGGCCTTAGTGGCAGGCAACATTGTACTTAAATACTAACCCTAGAGGCTGTTAATTTCCAGGTATTAGACATGTGTCTAACAGGACAGCTCCTTAGGAGAGGTCTGACCAGTTGGGCAGGTGTTGGCCAGTGGCCAGTGAGCTAGGAGGAAGACCCAGATCGTGAGACACTATTGGCATTTCTTTGGGGATGATCTCCCTGAGGAGGACAAGAATCTCTGCAGGAAATTGGCATTCTGGCATCATCCACACAACACCCCTCTCACCTCCTGTCAGAGCATGCTGAAAATCTCCCTACTGCAGCATTTCTAGATGCTTGAGCCGCCAGTTCCTTCCAGCCTCTGGTCTTCAGGTAAAGGAGACCAGACACTTGCCCAGAAGCATCCAGAAAAAACTGAGCTGACCTTGAACTTGGGTTCTGAGCCATTACACTTGATTGTTCCAAAACCTATCAGAGGACACAAGACTCATCCATTCATTACTGAACTCGATATAGTGTCCTCTCTGAGCTCAAGACCCTGATGTCCCCTGACTAATACCTAATGTGGGGACCTCCTGCTGTGGCCTGGCCTGACCCATGTTCAGAAGCCTTGTGCTGGGAAGCTGTCGTCTTCCGTTACTTCAGAGTTGCTCTAGATGGCCTGGCATGGATGGAACTTCACTCCCCAACACAATATTTCTCAGGGATGCCTTTCCTGTTGCTGATGAGGCCTCTCAGCTGCAGTGATGGTAACACAGCCCTGGGTACCAAGCAAGCATAGCGCTCCTGGGATGCCGCCCAACAACCTCTCACTGGCTGTTGCCTTCCCTCAATCCATCTGCTGCCCGCCAAGGCACCTGCAGCTGGGCTCTAGGCTGCTCTTCACCCTCCAGACCCCTGGATCCTCTGTGATTGGTCACCAGTGCAGGCCTGGCACCAGTTCCTGGCACTGAGCACCACATGCAAGCCATGCCAACCTTAGACATGATGGAGCATCCCTGCCTGCCTGATGTGCCTGGTGATCAGAAGCACCTCCAGCCAGAATCCACCTGGCTGCCTTGGCTCTCCACTAGGGCTGGGACCAGATGGCAAATTATTGGGGCTGATTTACAGGACAGCTAAGTTGGCAGATTAGGGTGAGTGAGTGCCAGTGGACATTGAGGGATGGGCCTGCAGAAGGAAAGGTGGAGGAGGAGGAGGGAAGGATGGCCAAGAAGAGAAATTAGGATGGACATGCACAGAGCCTTGAGGGGAAAGAGGTGGAGAAATAGGCTGGGGAAGGACAGAAAGGTGTGGAGCCTGTGTTTATTGAGCCTGGATCACACGCAAGGCATGGACAGTCCCACGGGGCATTTGCTTTAGAGCGTGCCAGTGTACATATGGTGACCACATGTGGTATTTTATATTAACATTGATTATAATTAGCTGTCATGAAAACTTCAGTCCCTCAGTCATACACTAGCCTCATTTGAAGTGCTCAAATGTGGTTACTGAACACACTGATAGAGAATGGGATAGGTTTCCATGGTCCCAGAATTGGGAATGGAGCATGCAGGGAAAACCTGAGAAGTCTGAATCATGTAGGCTCATATCTATTAGAAAATAAAAGAATATAGTATAACATATCCAAAATATAATTCTCAAAAAATGAAAACTCTCCAGAAGATCTTTATTGACCTTTTTAAGAGATAGGTTTTATCAGGAAATGTGTAGACATGATGGAGCCCTTTCTAGGCCATTTCTCAGAATGACATGAACAAATGTGTCCTCCATCCTTGCAAACATGAGCTATGTTAACCATAGTCATATGGAATCCCAGGGAAGAGCAGGCATGCTATGTTCTTGGAGAAAAAAAAAAAAGCCAAAAGAGACTACATGTTTTTCTTAGAAGTGGTTGCTGGTAGTTTGCCCGTGCTCCAATGGATGGCCCTTGTTCTGGCTAGTTTCCGTGCCAACTTACACTCGGGAAAAGGGAACCTCAATTAAGGAGCCACCCTCATTGGATTAGCCTGCAATCATGTCTGTGGAACATGCTCTTGATTGCAGATTGATGAGGAGGGCTCAGCCCACTGTGGATGGTATCACCCCCAGGAAGGGGGAGTTGTAAAACAGAAGCAACTTTCCTCCACTGTCTCTGCTTCAGTTCCTGCCTGGAGTTCCTGCCTTGTTTTCCCTTCCTGATGGACTGGACCCTTTCCTTCCAAAGCTGGTTTTGATCGGTGTGTTATCACAGCAAGAAAAAGCACACCAGAGTAGTGGTACACTGGTTAGCTCAGCAGGTGATGAAAGGAGGACATACACTTGGGAGGAGAAAATGGTGGAGGGTGCTGGGAGGATTTGGACGGTGTACTGAGCATTGATTTCAAAATACATTGTATACTTATGGAATTCACAAAGAGTGACTTTTTTAAAAGAGAGAGAAATAGGCCAAAGGTAAGTGGATAAAGTTCAGAGTGCATAGTTGACACTGTGGTCATCTGAGTTGCCAGGTGGACCTTGAGACTTTTTGACCTTACTCAAATCTTCAGTAAGTTACCACTCCTTTGTACGGTTACCCCGAGAGCTGAGATCCTAGGAAATGTTATCTTTCATAGTATGTCTATACAGAAAGAATTACCTCTGTTGATTAGCTGTTTCTTTTCCCTGAAGGGAGGAGAGGGACACAGAAGGCTCTAGAAGCTCTTACATCTTACAAGGTTCAGGAAGTTGAGAAAGTTGATAGATTTAGAAATCACCTCCCCAAGGACATAAAAAACAGAAAATAATTGTTAGGGAGAGGAGACTCTTCAGTGGAACTGCCTGCAAATTGGGAAGGACGCTCCAGGGATGCAGCTGTCATGGGTTGTCACTCCTGCTGGGGTGGGAGGGATGCAGCTGTCATGGGTTGTCACTACACTGGGGTGGCCTCTAAGTGATTCAGCCGCTGTTGAGTCACCCACACTCCTGTAAGTAACCCCAACAAGCTCGTTGACAGACCAGTTAGACTTGGGTGGATCATTTTGCTGGACTGTCGTTAGTACACTATCTGGAATGATGAGATGTTTGTCCCTGTCTCTTTGAAAAAGCACTCTCCATTTGTAAAGAAAGGCATCAATATGTTACATTCCTCTGCAGAGTCAACCTGATAAAACACATTTGCAGAATCCAGCTCCGGAAAAATGCGTAAAATGAATTAGGACCCTAAAAAACTCTGTAATTTATTAGAAATATTTAAAGTGTCCCAAGCATGACATCATTAGCAGACAGTATTGTAAAATGCAATGCTGGTGATTTAGACTATCGAGAAGAAAAACTAAAAAGAAGGAAAAGAAAAAAAGTTAAAACTAAAAGACAAATTGGATATGTAAGAAAGTGTGTCTCAAGGACAGGTGATGGGCAGTTGCCGGCAGGTGGACTGTAGGAGCTGGCTGGTGGGATCCTCGGCTATGAGTCCTGAGTTGTGGTGGACACCACTCTCCTTGGAGAACATGATTGGTCATAGGGCAGGCTCATGTTGTTTTGAGGGGTTCCCCAGCCCCTGCTAGTCATTTCTCTCCCATATACAGCCTCAGGTCCCCCCAGTAATACCCTGCTAGTCATTTCTCTCCCATATACAGCCTCAGGTCTCCCCAGTAATCACCACTAGCTTTCTAGGTAGTCAGATGCACCCACCATGATGCTCTCACACACTAGTCTCTGCCCCAGATCCCACATGCTACCCCTTTCTGGTAGATTTCCTGGGGAGTTGGGTTTTATTGCAACAGAAATTGTGATTTTAGGGATTAGAGGCTGTCAGGATTTCAATGTTCAAGATACTACTATTTCAGGATTGTAATTTTGGGGAATTTTAGACTCCAGGGATTTATTTTATATTTTGTTTTAAAAGACATATTATGAACCAAGTGGTGGTGGCACATGCCTTTAATCCCAGGACTCAGGAGGCAGAGGCAGGTCAGTCCCTGTGAGATTGAGGCTAGCCTGCTCTATAGAGCTAGTTCTAGGACAGCCATAGCTACAGAGAAACCACGCCTGAAAAAAAAATAAATAAATGAAAATTTATTATGATTTAAAACTTCTCTATATATACATACATGAGAGATAAAGAGGGAAGGAAGGAGACAGGGAAAGGGGTTGGGAGGAGCCCTTGCTCAGCTGCTAAAAGCACTGACTGCTCTTGCTGAGGACCAGGTTTGGTTCCCAGCACCCACATGCAGCTCCTCACAGTCCTGTTACTCCAGCTTCAGAGGATCTGGCGCCCTCTCTTGGCGTCTGCCGGCACTGCACATACTTTATGCACTTAGACACCTGAAGACTTGCAAACATATACATAAAAAAATCTTTACAAATGCATAATATATAATCACTTCATAAAACATGTATAAGATATTATAATAATAAGTTAAGTTTTCAGTATTGATGGGTGACTACTGTATGCTCATGGGGTTTGGGGGATGAATAATGAGGGCAGTAAAGAAAAATACATTTTTTCTTCAAATATTGCTACATGCTTGACTACTTTCAGATCGTCACAGGGAAAATTATATTTAAAAGGAAAAAGAAAAGACTACAACAACTTGGTTTGTTTTGGAGAACAAATAAGATTAGAAATATGAGGCTACCCCTCCTGACTAGTGTGAAAATGTTCACCGTTATAGGGCCCTGGGTTCCAGATCTGCCGGGGTGCTGCCTTACCAAGTGGCAGGTGCTGTCTCCTCTGCTTAGCATGGGAAGAGGCACAGGGTACCTTGGAACTGCATCCTCAGACCTATGTGGGAGCTTAATGCAGTCAGGGGGCACGAGAAGCACATGCACGTTCTCCCTGGGAAAATGGCTTCCAGGAGCCTGCTCGCCCTGTCCCAGAGTTCTGCAGGGTTGGGAGGCACAACCACAGGAGCAAAACGCTGGCAAAACCAGAAAGCCTCCATTCCTTGTTCCTGGAATCAAGAGAAGGCTCAGTCTTCAGGATTCGGGTTCCAGTATTCCGATTCTGTGTGGGAGTGTGCCAGTGGGCCCTGGCTCACCCGACAGGGCCCAACACAGGGTCTTAGCTGGCTACTGACCAACCAGCAGCCCACTGTCCGGTGGAAAGTGGGTGAGGTCTAGCAGGTCGCCTTCTCCCAGTTCATTGGCTCACAGCTCCCTCCCACGGCCAAGGGGAGATGAAAGCAACTCTTAGCCCGACACACCACACAGATGGAGGCTCATGCCTGACCTTGCAGAACCAGAGACTGACTGCACTGCACCATCCAAGTCCCTGACATTTCCTGAGTCCTCACGTACTAAACAGATTCAGCCATGGTGAAGGCAGGTCTCCACTGAAGCTGCCTAGTGGCAGCGGTACCAACCTCAATCCTGTGACCTCCGGATCCCGCCCCACCCCCTCATCACCCAACTTTCCCAGAAACTCCCTGCAACTCTCTACCCCACCCCCACCTTCCAGACCCTGTAGTGACTAGGTGACAGATAGCTACAGACTCAACTGCACACTCAAGTTTACAGCCTGGATAGATACCCTAAGTTCCTGCCTGTGGCTGCAGATAGATAGAGGTGACTCCGTCATTTACAAAACTGGATTCTAGGGGCAGGGTTAGGGTTCTGTGTCAGGGTTAGAGACACTGCTCCACCTGGTGGCTGGTCCTAGAACTTCTTCCCCACCCCGGAGTGTGTGTGTGTGTGTGTGTGTGTGTGTGTGTGTGTGTGTGTGTGTGTGCTCGTGTGTGTTTGTGTGTGTGTGGTGTTGTATGCCCATGCATGTGTGCAGATGTGCCCACCCAGGTACTGAGGCCGCAGGAAGACATCAGTGTCCTGTTCTATTACTCTGGTCCTTGCTCTCTTAAGACAGGGTTTCTTTCTGAACCCGAAGCTAGACTGGCAGCCAGAAACCCCCAGCAATTCTCCAGTCTCCACCTCCACAGTACTGGGTTACAAGCATGCATGTGACTTGTTACATAAACACTGGAAATTCCAACTCAGGTTCTCAATCTTGCTCAGCTGGTTCCCTGGGTCATCTACTCAGGTCCCTGATGTATTATTTGCATGTAATTCATTTTTTTAAAATAATGGAGACTTCATGAGAGGAAAGGCTTCATTCTGTTCACTGGTGTCTTCTCCTAGCATGCCTAGAATACAGTATGTGTTCAATAAACAGTCATGAAATGGAGGGATCAATTTACTGCCCCTACCCAGAAGTCCCAGCCCTTGTGAATTCACATATTCCTCTCCTACAAACCCAGCCTTGCCCTTCAAATTCCAGGAAACTTAAACTCAGGGTGTCACACCCGGGCTAGCCACCCCCCCCACACACACACTGCTCTTTTTTCAAGTCCTTCAGCAGCTCTCTCTTGGGTCACTGCCAGCAGCTGGGTACCCACTTAAACCACATCGCCTGCTGGGCCTCACCGTCTCACTGTGAGCCAGGCCTTCGAGAACAGTGCTCAGTACCCAGAAGGTGGGTGTCCACGACTGAAACTTCTCAGACAATAAATACACTACAATTTTCAAGTGGAATTTTCCCACTCCACAGTTTCCTGGGATCGTAACAAAGAAAAATGTACATGGAGGCTGGGTACAGTGGTGTGAATTTGTAATCCCAGTGTTGGGGGGGTGTGTTAGAGATGGTGGGATACACAGTGCTCAGTGACTGGCTTGTCTAGCTTCATCAGTAAGCCCCAGGCCAGTGAGAAATAAGGTGGTCAGCCCCTCAGTGGCAATATCCAAGGTTGAACTCTGACCTCCACATGTGTACACACACACACACACACACACACACACGAGAGAGAGAGAGAGACGAGAGAGAGAGAGAGAGAGAGAGAGAGAGAGAGAGAGAGAGAGAGGAAACAAAGTTTGCCCTGTAAGAAATTTTGGGAAACACTGGGTTCCTCGAAACATTCCACCAGAAAGGGTGGAATACATGGCCAGCACAGCACCTTTCCAAATGTCTCTGAGGCTCTGACCTTGGAAACACATGTTCAAATGGGGCAGAAATGACAAGCACTGAGGACCAGTCTCAGCCATGTTGGCCAGCGATGCCCAGGCAGGGTCAGAGAGGATGAGTGGGGCGTGTCAGGCAACCCTGGAGACTCATTTGTAACCACACCTCTGTGAGGCAACCTTCATTCTCATTCCTAGAGGGGAAATCTGAGGCTCTGAAAACCACAGTCATTTGCCCAATGTTGCCCACAAATGTGAAGCTAGCTGAGTTTGACTCTCCATCTCAGTGATGTGAGGACCATTGGTGGAGACCGGGAGGCAGGCACCTGGAGCCTGGCTGAGCAGCACTGGGGTAGAGGATGACAGGGGATTGTACCCAGGCTTTGAGGAAGCACCCAAATGGGAACAGACAAAGCCTTCCACCCCAGCCCAGCCTTTCCCTCCTTCAGTGAGCATTCCCGGATGCTCCTGCAGTTTTAATTAAATGTTGTGTAGAGAGGCGCAGTGAAGAGAAAACAGTTGCAGCTTCTAAGTGGCCTCAGACTCCTCTGTTTTACTGCTGGAACACCACTGCGGGGGACTTAATAGGGTTTGAACCTCTTACCCGAGCCTCTGAGCACAGCAGGGCCTCTAGGCCATGCTGAGAGGCCATTAACCCTACCCCACATTGTCCTTGTTCTATAAAGGAGACCCTACTGACCCAGGATCCCCTGCTTCCTGGGCCCCTTCCTGCCCTAGACAGCTTGTCTGGGGGATGCTGGTTCCTGGACCCACATCAATAACGTACAGGAGACCTTAGAGGGGTGCGTGTCCCAGTACTCTTTACTGGAAGGGGGCCTGGCTCCCAGGCTCTGACAAAAACCGTTGGGCAAAATGGCCTTTTCTAAGAACTGCCTGACAGAATGTCAACTTCTCATCACCCCTTACTATGAGACATGCCCTGTGGTGGGTTCCTGTCTGTGGAATCCCCACAACCACCCTTCCGGACCTATTGTCATCCCATTGAATAGATGAGAGGGCTGAGACAAAGAAAGGGGGAACTTAAAAAAATGAAAGACTTATTAACTGTGTGTATCCAGGAGTGTGTGCAGGTGAGAGAGCAGGTGCCTGAGAAATCCAGAGGAGGGACCCGGTCCTCGGAAGTGAAGTCACAAGCAGGTGTGAGCACTCACATGGGTTACAAGCAGGTGTGAGCACTCCCATGGGTTATAAGCAGGTTTGAACATGCACATGGGTTACAAGGGGGTGTGAGCACTCACATGTGTTATAAATGGGTGTGAGCACTCCCATGGGTTACAAGCAGGTGTGAGCACTCCCAAGGGTTACAAGGGGGTGTGAGCACTCACATGGGTTATTAGATAGTGTGAGTTCTGGCTTCTGGGAACCAAATCATGTCCTCTGCAACAGCACATGTGCTCTTAACTGCTGAGTCATCTCCCCAGCTGCAGGGGTGTTAAGTTTCTTATAAAGGACTGATCAGTGAAGCCAGGGTTCCAGAATCTTCTATCCCCTAATAACCTATCTATCTTTGTTTTGGTCAGTTGCTGACTCGGGGTCACTGACTCCAGCCCAGTGATGATATAACATTTGATCACCTGCAGGTCTCCGTCTGTCACCTGACACTGGATTGGCCTCTTCAATGTTCTCTTTAGAGGTGGTACAATGATGTCACTGGGATCTTCCCAGTCCCCTCTTCCTTGGCTTTACACACATTTTGTAAATGTACGGATAGAATGTACTGAAATGTACTGAAGTGACACTGTGCTGCTTCTGAAGTGAGGTGATAAAAGTCAGTGGCATTTGAACATTCTTTTTGGACACTCAGCCACCAAGCCCAAATAGAACCCATACCTAGCTAAGAGGCCATGGCACCTGGCCTGTGGTCAAGCCACTTTAAAAGGTACCTTCCAGAAGAAGACCAAGTGGAATCTCCCATTGATGCCAAGTGGAGAAAATGCAAGCTATCACCCCCAATTTAAAAAATTAATTATGTGTATGTCTGTTTTTGTGTCTCTCTGTGAGCTTGTGCCCATGACAGCAGGTATCCATGGAATAGAAACACTGTTGGATCCCCTGCAGCTGGAGTTACAGGCCAAGGGAGTGAGCCACCCAGCATGGGTGCTGGAAACACACAGGTCTTCTGCCAGAACAGTGGGCATTCAGTGGGTTGACCCATCTCTCCAGCCTCAAGGGGCAGATTCTTGATTAAAATCAATCACCACTGTTTGGGGCCCTGAAGTTCTGGGATGGCTCGTTATACAGCTTCAGATACCCAACCACCCACACTGTGTGCCTTTCAAAATGGTTTGTGATTCTTGGCTCCCTTTTCTGATGAAGCCTGCTTTATGACTAGGCTGTGTGTCAGGACAGGTCTCTCCAATGTCTCTGCTCTCAGGATTCCTGCCCTTGCTGACAGAGGAAATAGTATGTACCCACCTTTCCCAGTGACTGAGCCCAGCCCCTCCCACCTGCTGGGGATTTTGCCCTGGCCTTTCCTCAGTTCCCTGCTGAGGAATTGAATTAAAGGATTCAATTTAGACATTACAAACGTTGTGTTGAAGAGAGGCAGGCGAGTTTACCATCACCAGGTAAAGTGGGAACTCTCAAGAGTGTCCCTCCTGCCCCTGTGGAGGAAAGTGCTCAAGAGTGTGATCAGGCCACACTCTAGATCCACACGATCTAGAATCTACTGAAAGGCAAGCTGCCACGTTCCCAAGTGAGGGGTTTCTTGATCAGATTATTTGAAGTGAAGCGGGAAGATCCACTCTAACTGTGGGCAGCATCTAGTGACAGCCTAGAACAAAGACCGCAGAGGGGAACTTGCCTGCATTCTTGCAGCAGAGTTTATTTATCATATTTATCCTATCATATCCTATCATATCTGCTATGTTCTTCATTGAAAATAGAATCTGACTCTGGACTTCCCATGTGGACTGAAGACCAGCACTCTCCAGGAATCCTCCAGGCCTTCAGCACCAGCTTCATGGACTGAGCAGCAGCTGGGCTCTGGTCCTCACTGATGGTGAGACAGCCATTTCTGTGTAAGCCAACCTAGTAAATCTTCTTTAGTGTATATTAATTCTATTGGCTCATCTTCTAGAGAACTCTGACTAATACAGCCAGAGACTAATACTTAAAGGTGTGCTAGCCCACACCTTTAAGTAGGCTTTCTGCTAAGTTTCTAGATGTGATGGCTTTCCTGAGAGGTGGTTTTCCTGTCCAGGTGATTGACAGGCCCACTTAGAATAGTAGGTGTCTTAGTAAATTTTTATTGTCAAGTTAACATACCGGGGAGTCACTAGGGAAGAGGGAATTGAAAAATTACCCTAATCAAATTGATGGTGCCCTTATCTGTGATGACTTGATTGATGATGGATATGGGAGGACCCAGCCCACCGTGGGCAGCTCTGTTCCTACGAAGGTGGGCCAGGGCTGTATAAGAAAACTAGCGGAACAGGCAAGAGAGCAAAGTCAGTAAGCAGAGCTCCTCCTGGCTTCTGTTTTATTGCTTCTTGCCCTCATTCCCTCAGTGAAAAACTGAGACCTGGGAGCCTCAGCCAAACACTTTTATAATTCAATGTTTTTAGGTTTGTGATTTCTTTCTTTTTTGTTTTGTTTTATTTTGTTTTTTAGACATGGTTTCTCTGTGTAACAGCCCTAGCTGTCCTGGAACTCACTCTGTAGACCTGGCTGGCCTCTAACTCAAAGAGATCCACCTGCCTCTGCCTCCTGAGTGCTGGAATTAAAGGCAGGTTTGTGATTTCTCATAACTCTTCCTCATGGCAACTTGTCTCCTTGAGGGTTTGAGGATTTTAGTCACGAGCTCACACTCTTCCCTCCATCACCCATGGGATCTGTGTTTAATGTGTATTTGTTTCTGCCAGGCTGTGGCACCTCCAAATGTGGGCTTCACATTAACCACAGATCCTCAAGGACTAGTTACCATAGTTGCCTTATTCCTGGTTCTCCATGTCCTGTTATTTACTTCGCACCATTCTAAGAACTTTGGAGGGAGAGTTTGCTTCCAGTCCTACCCTGCTTCCCATACCTCAGAATGCAAAAGTTTTTGCATTCAGCATTTACCTGAATCATTTTTTTCAACTGCTAGCTTCATGTCAGGAATACCCCAGGCAACTTTAAGACTGTGGAGGAGAATGGGTCTCTGGAAATGCAGGAGCAAAGACAAAAGAGGCGATAGAGGCTGGGGGCAGCTGAGCGCTAAGTCTTATCTTATCTCACTAGTTTAAGCCAGAGTCAAAAGAAAGAACTCCCTGCCTCACCTGGGTAAGAACACAGGGCAAGGTTACAAGGTGAAGGGCAGGAAGCCAGGGAAGTAGAACTTGAGCCCAAGGCAGCATCTGCCACAGCCTATGTGCGGGTTACCTTATTGAGAGAGGCACTTCAGGCTGCTAGTTGAGCAGACCATCAGCACGTTAGATTGGATCTCAGTCTTATGTGGGCTTTAGCTGCAGAATATACTTGCCTTGTTCTCTCATTTCACCTGCCCCTGGTGAAAACTGCTTAGGGCTGAAAAGATGACTCAGTCAGCAAAGCGCTTGACACACAACCATGGCGACCCGAGTTTGGATCTCCAGAACCCATGCAGAAAGTTGGGTTCAGTGACACATGTTTGTAATTCCAGTAGTGGTGAGATAGGGGCTGGGTAGCAGGGAGCCCAGAAGCTGTGGGCCAGCTAATCTGGCCTATGAGGCAAAGTTCTTGGCTGATGAGAGACAGTCTCAAATGAGAGGTGGAAGGAGCCTGAGGGCAGACGTGAGCTTGTCCTCTGGCCTCCACACATGTGCCAGGCATGCATATGCATATGCTGGCATCTCCCTGTGCCATAGAACCACTTGGGGCACAACACTGATGTTTAGAGAGCACCCACAAAGTCATCACTGGCTAGTACTGACTCTGCAGTTAGCAAGCTCCTTCCACAGCGCTGGCCAGCCGGCTGCTTGGGTGTCTGGGCATGTTGCTAAAAATAAAACATGGCTGAAGCTCAGTTAACTAAGGAATCCAGCATGGTTTCTTTCTTACATTAGCTCAGGCCATGTTAAATAGATGACCCATAGAGATTCTGTCAGCTCTCCTAACTGTCAATACATAACTCATAAAAAGCATAAATCAGAGGGTGAGGAGGCTGAGGAACTGCTCAGCCATGCTACAAAGCTCAAGGTTAAGGGCCAGGCCATCCACTTGCCTTCCACTTCCTCCTTCACGTATGAAAACACACACACACACACACACACACACACACACACACACACACACACACACACACACACACTGGATGCACCACAACTTCCTAAGCATAAAAATTAGCAGTGTGAAGAACAGGGCTAGGTTGTGAGTAGCCTGAGGAAGAGGAGTAGACCTGTAGGGCTGCATTTTAGACCCTCTCTAGGGAATGCATTTGTTGGGACTATCACAGGATCAGTGACAGAAATCTAACTCAGGAGAGAATAAACCCAATGAGAGATTATTGTCTCAAGAAAGCAAATTACAACCAAAGCTTCTCTGAATGCACCCTAGAGGCTCCTGCCTGGGAACACATGTTCCCTAGGTACCATTTTGGGAGGTTTCAGGTGTGGGCCATAGGAGGCATTGGAGGCTCACTGGGGACCCCTCAGTTACTGAAGAGATGACTACAAGCGGAGCTCCAGCCAGCAGGGAGACACATCTGAGGACAGTGGAGGGAATGGTGTAGTCCCAGTGAGTCAACCGGTCTCACAGTGAACAGAGGCAGGGACCCTTCTGCTGAGCTGGCCATGGTCCCATGGCTCTGAGACTTTGCTCTCCCAGAACTTGCCTGATCCTGAGAGATCTGCGAGGATGGCTCTTTCTTCATGGCCTCCACCTTGTGCATAATCCCGCTTGTCTCTTGCAAAGGAAGCAGCTGGCAAATGGGAAGAGGAGCAGGGGCCCAGGATCCCTTCAGGGAGGCTATGAAGAGGGCCTCTAGCCTCTCCTCTCCTGGCTGCAAGTTTCTGTTTTATCATGGGGAGAGGGATGGGGGAGGCATTCTGGGACTGGGGAGATGGCTCATCCTGTAGACTACTTGCCTCACAAGCACAAAGACCTATTCAATGAGCAGGGCACATGGGAAAAAGCCAGGTGAGGTAGCAGATAACTGTAATTATCTCACCTGGAGGGGTTGTGGAGTGGGGCAGATAGGATCCCCCAGGGTTCCTTGGCTACTCAGTATAGGTGAGTTCCAGGCTAGTGAAAGATCCTGCCTCAAAAAAAAAAAAAAAAAATCAGTTGGATGTCACTGTCCTAATGAATAATATCTACAGTTAACCTTTGGCCCTCACAGGCATGTACACATATGTGCATCTGCATACACACACACACACACACACACACACACACACACACACACACACACACAGGTGATGAAGGGGGTACTGTCATGGTAGGGTTCTGGGTCCCTGGTTACCCACAATTTCATCTCCAGGAGCTTTCCTGACCAGGGCTCAACAGAGTTGCACCCAGTTCCTCTGTCGTTTGGTGTCCCAAGTATTCCCCATGTGTGGGCAGTGGGGAAGCAACGATATCTGGGAACTTCTGCTTAGCCAATAGCTGGATATCAGCTCACAGACAGATCTTTAGTCAATTGTAATAAGTCTCTTGTGAGAAATAAAGAAAACTGTGGGTGCCGAGGAGGGATAGAAGAGTGTCTCCCTGGGCATGCAGAGTTCCCGGGGAGCTTGTATTGAAGCTGAGTCTCAGAGGGCAGGTCAAGGTGCACCAGGCAGAGGGTGGCATGGGTACAGCTGAGAGGCATGAGGGTAGGTGTGACAATGAATCAGATGCCGGGCAGAGGTCAGGTCCTCCAGGACCTGTGGGTCATGCCAAGCAGATTGATTCTATCTAAACTAGGTACTGGAGCTATGGAGAAGTACAAGAAAAGACAGAGGGCAGCTTCCCCAGTGAGAATTCCATGCTGTCCCTGGGATCTGCGCTCTCCCTGCATGAGGCAGTAGGAAACAGGTCCTGGGGCTCACTCCTTGGAGTCTGCCTTTCTGTCAGTGGCTGGAGCCTTGAAACTCCACCCCCAAGCCCAGAAGGTGTTAGGAGGTTAGCCCTTCACTGGCCACACATCCTCGCAAGCATTTCCAGAACCTTCTGTGCAATGTCCTCTGTACATGTGACATGGTGTGTTTCTGCTGGAGAGGATGGCTGGAAAACCAGGATAAGGAATGGGACCTGTCCACATAGAGGGGAGGCTGGAGGGAGTGAGGGAGGAGGCAGCACCAGATCCACCTCTGGGCCTGAGTCCAAAATGAGACTGGTGTCTGAGTGACATAGCAGCCTGGCCATCTGGAGACCAAGCAGGGTGTGGGCACATTTCCAGGATTGCAGGGGGGGGGAGGGGTACCTTTCCTCTTTTTATTTCTTTTTGGAGCTAATTTAAGCTTGGGGTCTTATGTTTACAGGTGCCGGTGCCTGGTTGGGCCTTCTCTTCATGAGGAGGGAATAAAATCTCATGAAGACATGGCTCATTTGGTAGAGATATTGTCTAACATTCTAGAAGCCCTGGGTTCAGTCTTCAGCCCCATAAAAACCGAGCATGGTAGTTGCACAGTTTTTTGTAATCCCAGTACTTGGAAGGCAGAGCCCAGAAGGTCAGCAGTCCAGGTCATCTCAGCTATGTAGGGAGTTTTGATAATAGCCTGGGCTGCATGAGACCTCTGTCCCAGAAAATGAATGAATGAACGAACGAACGAACCAACGAACGAATGACACTGTCCTTATGATCTGAATACTGACTGCAGTTCCATGGACAGCCAGAAGGGGCAGGCATCTGTGAGTTCTGTCCTACTGAATTCAACCACAAGGGGGCAGTTTTCCAGGTAGGGGACTTGGCTCTGGGAAAAATAAGGTGCCAGAGGGAACCAGCAAGACAGGAAGCAGATAGAAGGGGAGGGGAAAGAGGTTGACCACATTTTTTTCTTTTCTGTTTCCTTCTAGCAGAGTCCCTTTGTAGTGCCTCAGCCTGCCCAACATAACTTTATTGGGAAACTTCCTTCCTTCCTTCCTTCCTTCCTTCCTTCCTTCCTTCCTTTCTTCCTCCCTCTCTCCCTCCTCCTCCCCATCTCTTTCTTTTCTTTCTTTCTTTCTTTCTTTCTTTCTTTCTTTCTTTCTTTCTTTCTTTCTTTCTTCCTTTTTCAGAGTCACAATATTCCTGGAACCTGCTGAATGGTGGCAGTGGTGATGTCTGGGAGATGGGAGGGTGGCCTTGGGGACAGACCTCACTGTACTTTTCCTAGGGTGTCCTTTCCTTTCCAAGTGTGTTCTCTATCACTGGAAGGTCCCAGTGATAGAGTGGAAGGCAATGATTCTCTCAAGGCCTTAATATGGGAGAACCTAGCAATAGTGACCTTTGAAAGAAGGAATTACAGGTTTATATTGAGAAAGCAGCAGAACTCCCCACTGGGGACTCACTGGATGGAATGGGGGTGGGGTGGGGGTGGTGACAATCAGAACTGGGTCCCAGGTAGGCCAGGGGTGGATAGTTAACTCTTTTGTGTTCATGTATGAGTTCATGCATGTGAGTGGGTGCACCTGCTTGTGGGTGTGCATGGGATGGAAAGGCCAACATTGTGTGTCTTCCTCAATTTTTGGAGACAGTTTCTCACTGAAACTTCAGCTCCCTGGTTCAGCTAGATTGACTGGCCAACAAGCCCCAGGGGTCCTCCTGTCTCTACCCATTGTCCTCTAAGCCCTGGGGTCACAGGTGTGTATCAGGGTACCTAGCTATTTTTACATGGGTTCTAAGTCTTCTTGGTTGCTCAGTGAGCACATTACTAAGTGAACCATCTCTCCACCCCTGGAAGGTTCCAGGCATGACTGAATTGATCAGGATCTCGCACTCTGGAACAAGGCATCTATAGCCCCATTTCTCTCCCCCAAATGTCTCCACATGCATATGTATAAATGACCCCAGGTATGCACATATGTAACACATGCCCGCACTGTGGAGATCCCTCCAGGCACCTTCAGTTTTACTCCCAACAGACAGAGCTGCACCAACAGACCCTGAATTTGCTGATAGTCTTGCAAACAAATGAGCTCAGCTTTGACATTGGCAGGGCAAGTCTGTCCCAACTCTCGCCTGCTTTGCACAGGAAATGGGCTCATTCATTATGGATGGTGTGCATTTTGCTTTGTCCCCCAGAGGATCAGGAAAGCCGTTTGCAGGGACAATTTTCTTAAACAAAGGTCAGGCCTGCAGGAGAAATGGCTGAGACGATTCCTGTCCTCCAGCCTCAACATCCTAGCTCTTGTCTTTCGCCTCTCCTTAGCTGGCCTCAGGGACAAGCTGCGAGTCTGCGGGAACCTCCCTTGGGTGGCTCCTCTTCACCCACAGCCTTCCTGGCTTCTGGAGAGTAGGAAAAGGTAACTGATTGCTCCAGAGGCTTTAGCTTCTTCAGAACTATGATCCCAAGCTTTGTGGTGTGGGAAGCATCAACCAAGTTCCGGTTGCTCCCCCTGCCCAAGAACATATGGCCTATGTGCACTCAGGGCTTAGTGCAAGTATGTAAATGTGCATGGGAAAGATCCACCAAGTGTGTGAATGCACACGGAGTGCACATGGGAAAGATCCACACAAGTGTGCAAATGCACACGGAGTGCACACGGGAAAGATCCACACAAGTGTGTAAATGCACACGGAGCGCACATGGGAAAGATCCACACAAGTGTGTGAATTCACACGGAGCACACACGGGAAAGATCCACACAAGTGTGCAAATGCACATGGAGTGCACATGGGAAAGATCCACACAAGTGTGCAAATGCACATGGAGTGCACATGGGAAAGATCCACCAAGTGTGTGAATTCACACGGAGTGCACATGGGAAAGATCCACACAAGTGTGTGAATGCACACGGAGCACACATGGGAAAGATCCACACAAGTGTGTGAATTCACACGGAGCACACACGGGAAAGATCCACACAAGTGTGCAAATGCACATGGAGTGCACATGGGAAAGATCCACACAAGTGTGCAAATGCACACGGAGTGCACATGGGAAAGATCCACACAAGTGTGTGAATTCACACGGAGTGCACATGGGAAAGATCCACACAAGTGTGTGAATTCACACGGAGTGCACATGGGAAAGATCCACACAAGTGTGCAAATGCACACGGAGTGCACATGGGAAAGATCCACACAAGTGTGTGAATGCACATGGAGTGCACATGGGAAAGATCCACCCTCTAAAGCATGTGCAGGATGAGGAGGGTGTTCCAAGGAGAAACAGACCTGCATTTGCACCGTTGCTTTTCAGTTCTTTAGAATTTGTGTGTTTATAAGGTGCATGTTGGGGGGGGGGGATGTGTGCCATGCAGTGAGAGCTGGTTCTTCTACTGTGTGCGTCCTGGGGATCAGACTCAGGTTCTCAGGCTCGGCTACAAATCTGTGTACCCAGTGAGCCTCTCACTGACCCAGCTTCCAGCTCTGCCCACTGCCTCACTGTCAGGATGCTTCCAGTGAGAGCAACTCGTTTGATATTGAGTCTGAAAGAATGCAAAGACAGCAGCCACCTTGACTAATGCATCCACTGTGAAGACACACCCCCTCTCCTGCATTCCTACCAGGTTCTGGGATGTGCCCAGCCAGCCATGTCCCTGCGAGGAGCTTTAGGAAGATGTGATGCACCTATGACTGGCTCAGCCATGGTGACAGTCACTGCTGTGCACCCTCCCTGCTCCCCACAGACAGCAACAGCGGTGTGAGACGATTGAGTAGCTGACTTCCACTTGGCCTTGGCAAGCTGTCTTTGGGGTGTGAGGTCTTCATGTCTAAGTAGGCTGCATGGGAAACTGGGGACCATAGTGATGGAGTCTTGGGGTTAAGGAGAGGGCTCCATTGGTAAAATGTTTGCTCTGGAAACTTGAAGGCCTGAGTTCAGATACCATTTTGAAAGCTAGGATGCTCATGTTTGTGTCAATGTGTGTGTATCTGTGTATCCATGTGTGATCCCAGTGCTGGGAGAGTGGAGATGGAAGGATCCCAGGGGTCTGATGGCCAGCCATTCTCACCCAATGGGGTGAGCTCCGGGTTCAATTAGAGACCCTGTCTTTAAAAAGATAAGGTGGAAGTGCTGGGTAGATGGCTTGGAAGAAAGAGTGCTGAGTCTGAATCCACAGAACCTGTATAAAAAGCTGGTGTACCCACTCTCACATTTAGCCCAGCCTTGTGGGTACAAAGACAGGAAGACACTTGCTAGCCACCATTGGCCTAGTTCCAAGTTAAAGGGACTAGGTGGAAATGAGTGTTATAGAGTGGGATCACCATATTGTCTTCCTCTGGCCTCTATGCACATACATGGACATGGACAACCACACATACAGGTACACACATGTACACACACACACAAACAAATACACCCAAAAGTATAAATAAATAAGTAGATAAATAAACAAATAAGAGAAGGGAAAACACTAGACCTCTAGTCTTCATGCATGTATATACACACATGCATGTGAAGACAGACACACACATAGACACACACACACACACACACACACACACACACACACACGCGCGCGCGCGCGCGCGCGCGCGCGCGCGCGTGCGCACACACACACTCACACTTAAATCCTCCTGTGTTCCTTAGGAGCTGGTCAACTGAGGCCTGGGCTCTGCACTCATCCAGGAAGGGTGCCTTGCCCAGCTTCTAAGTTGAAGGTCTGCATGCAGTAGGTACCTGACTTGCCTGCCTGTTGTTTAAAATCCCACCACAGATGGTCCTCATGTTTAGCCAGGACTGGGCTCTAGCCTGAAGGTGCTCTATGGTTTGACACTTCTGACCCTTCCTCTGCAGGCAGTCCCAGTACAGAAGTCCCAAAGTCTGGACCCTGCCTCTGCAGGGGAAGTGGCTGGATTGGAATTTAATCACCTCAGTGGAAGTAGAGCCCAGCTCCCCAGGGGCTGCTTGTTCACCCAGTGTGAGGCCTGCAGGTTTATTTATGGTTTCTGACTTTATTTATTCCCCCACCCCCGCTCCCTGCATTGGAGCTGTTCTTCTGCATACAGAGAACTGCTTGTCTGTTTGCCTTGAGTGCCCTGAGCAAGTGAGCCTGTGCAGGAACTGTAGTCTGGCTTGGATGGATGGCAGCAGGCTCCTGTCATGCTAGGGAGAGGCCAGCTTCCTTCCTGGGTGATTTGTGGGGTGCTGCAGAGCCTTCTGCACCAAACCCTCGACCACATGTTTCCCTGTGGCAGGGCTTGGCTGTAGGAGGCTCCTGGGGGACTCTCTTCTGAGGTCTCAGCTCTACCTGTTTGATCACTTGTCTCAGGACAAACCTCAGGGGACAACTGGGAAAGCTTGCCCTGATGAGCCATGGGGAGGGCACAAAGGACAGCTGGGATCAAGCTGCCATTTCTACTTGATTCTAGATGAAACCATGTTTTCGAGAAATAGTCTCATATAGCCAAAGCTGGCCTCACATGTATTATGTAGGCTAGATAGCTAAAGGTGACCTTGAACTCGTAACCCCTGTCTTTGGCTGTAGAGTGCTGGGATTATAGGTGTGCACCACCACATCTGGTTTGTACAGAGCTCGGGATAGAATCTTGAACATCCTGTTTGCTAGGCACACACTCTTCTAATGACCCCTAACCTGCCCCCTGCAAATGTTATTTAAGCATATGACAGCAAACCTGCACAACCCACATACAGTTGCTATGGGCTACAAGTATTTCTCCAGGAACCACCAGTCTCCCTCTAGTTCTGCCACAGGCCCCTTGGCAGCCTTCCTCTGCTGTCCACTTTCCTGCTTGGGACTGAGACCTTCATGCAAGCCCAAGGCTGCCTTAATGGAATCAGTACAGCTGGTCCAGAGGGAGTAGAGGAAGCAAACATCTACTGGCCCAGTGGATGAGAAGCTGGGTGGGCAGCCTGAGACCAGTTCAGAACATCTTAGTCCAGCTTTTACTGAGACAGCAGAAGGAAAAGCCATTTGTCCAGAATACAAGGCAAAACTTCTGGAAGTTAAACCCAGGCCTCTCATGTCCAGGAGGAGAGAAGACCCATGGGGGACCCAGAATAATAAGGGACAGGAAGCCTGTTCTGTGCCCGGATGGGACCCAGAAAGGAGAAACCCAGGCATGTGGGGCAGGACTTGAGCATCCCACAAGCGCTTGGCCGGCTCCTGGAAGCTAATTTTAGCTGTCACATTTAAGAAGGATTTGGAGGTTCTGGAGGGGAGCCAGAGCCAATAAGAAAAATGATGAAAGGTTTTTTTTTTTTTCAAAAAGAAAAAAAATAGAAGGCACAGGAAAAGCCCAGGGGATGTGCAGTCAAGTAGGGCAGAAGGAGACAAGGGTACTCACAGTTCCAAGTTTTGGGGAGGGATAGAAGTGGAGGAAGTGGGTTTACATTGCACCAAGACACATTTAAGCTAGACTCTAGGAAGTAAACCTTGATTGAAAGGGGTTTCACTGGAGGTATGGCCCTTCCACAAGATGACAAAAGGTTGTATGGCCCTGGATGTGTGCACAGGTGAGCGGCTTCTCATAGGTCATGGGCCAAATGAGGCAGGGGAGGCTGGCCAGGGTCTACGGGCTTGGTAAACTTCTTTTTAAAAGAACACACACACACACACACACACACACACACACACACACACACACACACACACACACACACACACGTGAGTGGAATGTGATCCCTTAGGAGATGCCCAATGTGCTGGGAACTGAACTTGGATCCTTTGTGAGAGCAGAACATGCTGTTGGTCACTGTCCAACCCCCTCAGAAGATTTAAAACTAAAGGTAAGAGTAGGCACCTTCTGTGGTTTGAGGGCTCATCTCACCTCAAGTGCACAGAGCCAGGCTTCAGAATTTGGTGTTGCTATTTCCCCTATGCCTTTCCCTGCTCCTAAAACATCCCATGTGAGAGAAAGTTCTAGAATGGCTGGAGGAATAGAAGTGTCAGGGAGGGCCAGGGAGTCAATCCAGTCCAATGCCATTCTTGTGGTTCATTTCCCACATTTGATCTCCAGAGGGAGAGGCTGGGATTCGTGGACCATAGAAGAGATAAAGAGACAGAGGGTGGGGTCCTGGCCAATAAGTTACAAGGAAGAAAGAGGCACAGGCTTTCTGTCTCCTGAACTGGGAGGGAGGTGGAGGCACGCAGGGGCTTACTGATGTTCTGAGGGGAGAGACTGGAAGAGGTCAGTGGGAAGGTGTAGGGGTGTTAAAATGGGTAACCCCACTCAATGTTCTAGAGGACACTTTCTGAGTTGCAGGTCCCCATGCACCTGCCTGGATTGAATGTCCTTACCCTTTCTGTTCCCAGCTGGCCCTTCCCCCGGTGGCCTTCAGGAAGGACAATGTGGTTGACCTGATAGCGACACTTGCAAACAGATGTGTGCACCCCAGAGAGTGCAGAGGCCACGGCAAGGTTTCTCATCAGCATCTCAAAATTTTACACACCACCAGACCCTGCTACAGACAAAGTGTGTGGGGGGGGAATGGAGCGCAGGGTCCCTGGGGTCTTAAAACTCCTACAAGGTGTGAACAAGAGGACTCCAGGAGGACCCTACTAATAAACCTGCCCTCTGGGACCTCCACCTTCCTTCTCCAGCCCTGGAGAAGAGGGCACAGCCCCCACATAACTTACCTTCCCTCAGAGGATATGGTCTGGGGCATCCTTCTGCTCTCAGGCATCCACACAGAAGCTCATTTACAGATGATATGCCCCCATGCACTCATGGCTTATTCCTGGGGTGTTGCTGTTCCATTTCACCTGGTAACTAGAGGGTGCTTGAACCTCACTGCCATCCTTCTTTAATGTAGACAGAAAGGAACCGACTGGGGAATCCCAGCAAGGTTCCAGGGGTGACCAGCCAAAACAGTAGATGAAAATATTCATTCAGGAGGCTGGGCAGGTAGCTACATTGGTAGAGTGCTTGTCTCACATTCACAGGGCCTGGGGGCCATCCCAGCTCTGCATAAACCTGAGGTGGTGGACCACATCTGTAATCCCAGCACTGGAGAGGAGGAGGCTCAGAAATTCAAGGTCATTTTCAGCTACAAAGGTTGGAGGCTACATGAGACCCTGCCTCAAACAAACATAGAATATGTGCCATGTGCTGGCTGGAATTGAGAAGGAAGTGAGACCCCTCCCATGCCATCCTATCTGTCTCAAAAAGGACACCAAGGATGGAAGGGTACCCCTGCTAATGGGGTACTTGTTCTACACTTGGTAGGATTCTCAAAGTGTTCTAGAGGATTCCTGAAGAGTATGTTGGAAGTGGGCAGGTGAGGGAAGGAAGGGCACTAGATAAAGGGAACCAAATAGGCAGAGGTGTAGAGATTTACAAGATGGCAGCTTTCAGATTACAATGGAGAGTGATCAGAACTGTGTCATTGTCAGGGCTCCAGACTATGTCCCTCTCCTATGTCAGTCTGAGGAAGTCTAGTGAGAGCTTCATAGTTAGCCTAAGAAGGCTGGTAGGGGGTCTGGGGCATCCTTTAGCACCACCCCCTGGCAGTATGCTATCACTCACTCCATTCTACCACTGCCCACTGACCTGGCATTCAGGTCACCACCACTTCAGAGAGCGGCGGATCTGCAGATATTTGCATCGTTTGTTTCAATGTGCATGTATGCATGCATGTGGGCACTGTACACATGTCCATTTATGTGTTCATATGTGTGGCAGAAACCAGAGGTTGACAAGAGCATCTTCCTTAAATGCTCTCCTCTCTACCTTTTGATTCGGGGCCTCCCACTGAACCCAGAGCTCACCAGTTCAGCTAGACTGCCTGATGAACAAGCCCCAGGGTCACAACCATGCACTGGCACTGGCATTTACACAGACCCTGAGGCTCAAACTCATGTCCTCTTGTTTGCACAGTAATCGCTCTGTTAACTGAGTCATCCTCCCAGACAGTCTGTGTCAGGGACATCCCAGCAGGATGGATGGCATGGGTCATGCAGAGGTGAGCAGCAAATCCCAGCTGTCACGCATGCCCCGACCCTGGACCCTAAGGAATGCCTGTGCTGAAGGCCCCTGCACCCACTGAGATCTATTGGGCTGGCACTTGCCACTTTCAAATATAGATTTTCTAAAAATGGCATTTTTTCCATTACCAGAGTAATACATGCTCATTATTTTCAAACTGGAACAATGGAGAAATTTACAACACTGAAAAGGGGAAAAAAACCTCTCATCCCACTTCCCTCTCCCTTAGATAACTGTTGCTAACAGTGTGAGGGAGATGTTTCTAACCTTCCTAGGAGTTTGCAAATATAGACGATGGTACCTTAAAAGATGGAATTAGACTTTTCTGTGATTCACTTCCCTCACTTGGCAGCCAGTCATGGACAGCTTTTGATGTGCACCCAATTCATGTTAGTACTGGCTATTTCTCAGGCTGCCCTGGAAACCAGGTTCTGCAAAGCAGGCTGCCTAAGGCCCCCTGTTCCAAGGGGACTGCCAGGAGCTGGGGTGTCCAGCATAGCTACCCACGACCATACCTGCCCACACCCTCCTATTCTTTCTCTCCCAGCAAACTTCTCCCTGCCTGCCTCGGCTGCTGAGACTTAAAAGGATGGATTTCCTTATCATTTCTAATACATCAGGGAAATCCCAGCAAGACAGATCACCGGGGCCTTTCTGCTGTTTTCCCTGTGAGCTGATAAAGTCTGTCAGTTAAAATCAAGGCTCATCCCTCTCATGTATGCATGGTCTCTTTTCCCAGGAAGAAGGCTCTGGGCCTCAGCAGCCACTCTGTGGGGGTGGATGGTGGGGGTGGAAGACAAGGCAGAGACCTGCTGACCCAAGACTCTCCAGAAGTAGCTGAACATCTGGGTAGGGGTGGCAGATGCCACAGAGGGATCCAATGAGTACCACCCCTTGACCTTTCCCTAGGCAACATGTGGTTCAAGACCTCAGCCCCAGCATCCCCAGAGCGCTGGTGATGAAAACACAGAATTCAGGCCCACAGCACTGGGATTTAACAAGCTCCCCTGGGGATTCCCGTAAAGCTACCCCATGGCTTCTCTTTCAGAGTCTCTGTTGATATGTGTGGTATTGGAGACTTAAGAAAGCTACAACTCCAGGTGCCAAGCAACATTGGGAGCAGAGTTTAACTTGTATTCACTAAGAGGGGAGTCCCTGTTGTCATGGTGGTTTCAAAGATAAAGAGACAGAAGTTCCTGGACTGGCTAGAGCTCATATGCTAGCCCTCAAGTAAGTAAACTTAGGCATGTGTGTGCATGTGTATGCATATGTGTGCATGTGTGTGTATGTGTGTGCATGTGTGTTTGGGGTTACATATGTACATGCATATTTTTGTTCTCTTTGTTTTATTTTTTTTTTGAAACAGGTTCTCTCACAGGTCTGGAATTCATTGATTCAGCTAGACTGACTCACCAGCAAGCTCCAGGGACCCACATGTCCCTGCATCCCCTGTGATGAGATTACAGGGACACAGATATATGCTGTTCATAGCAGCATTATTCTTAACAGCCAGAACCTGGAAACAACCTAGGTGCCCATCAACAAAGAATGGATAAAGAAAATGGGTTACATTTACAAAATGGAGTATTACTCTGCTGTAAAAAAACAATGACTTCAAGAGATTTGCAAGATGGAACTAGAAAAAAAAAAACATGCTGAGTGAGATAAACCAGACTCAGAAAGACCAACATGGAATGTACTAACTCATAAGTGCATATCAGTACAGTATAGGATAAACAACTTACAATCCACAGCCTTAGAGAGGCTGGGTAACAAAGAGAGCTCAAGAGGGAAGCATGGATTTCCCTGGGAAGGGGAAATAGATGTGATCTCCTGGGTAAGCTGGGGGGAGGGGAGAAAGGGGTGGGAACATAAAGGATTGGGTTGGGTGGGTTGGGGGGGATAGAGCGGAGAGTAATGAAAAAAGATATCTTGATAGGGGAGGCATTTTGGGGTTAGGGAAAAACTTGGTGCCAAGGTAACTCCCAAGAATCCACAAGGATGATCCCAGCTAAGACTCCTAGCAATAGTGGAGAGGGTGCCTGAACTGGCCTTCTCCTGTAATCAGATTGGTGATGACCCTAACTATCATCAGAGAGCTTTCATCCAGTAACTGATGGAAGCAGATGCAGAGATCCACAGCCAAGCACTGGGATGAGCTCTGGGAGTCCTGCTGAAGAGAGAGGAGGCATTGTACCAGCCAGGGAGGTCAGGGACATGACAGGAGGACCCACAGAAACAGCTAAACTAAGCTAATGGAAGCTCATGGACTCTGGACCAACAGCTAAGGAGCCTTTATGGATCTGAGCTAGGTCCTCTGCATATGGGTGACAGTGGTGTAGCTTGGTCTGTTTGTGGTGCCCCTAGCAGTGTGATCAGTCTTTCCAGGGGCTGGTGCCATGGAGAGAACCCCAACCCCTTAAAGAAGTTTTGTGCCTTTGCCTTTGCTTTTGGGGTGCATGTATTTACAAAGCTGAAAATTTCTCCAGGTTATCATACAAAGCACATACAGGGTAGGAAGGGATCCTCCTGGGAAGTGGACTCTGCCCTGCAATGAGTTTGGGAAGTGACTTCCTTTCAACTGGAAACGTCCCTATGGGTTCATGTTTTGCATGCCTGCTCCTTTGCTTGTGATTCTATTTAGGGAGGGGGTACAAAGATTTTAGACGTTCTTTTGCCCAGTTCCTAGTTCTAGCTATCATCAGCCCAGTGTGATATGAGGAGCTTCCACTACCTGCTCCCACCAACAAAAACTCTGCCATGCTTTCCTGTGGCCCAAACTAAAGCTGTCTTCCCTTAAATTGCCTCCATCATGTCACAGTGATACGAAAGGATGAATTGGTACCAAGAGTGGGGTTGTTTCTGTGATAAATATGACTACCTAGCCTTTGGAACAGACTCTTGGGTAGAGTGTAGAAAAGCTGTAGCTGTGGGGAGGAGTTAGATGTGCTAGAGAATAGACAGAGGTTAATGGACACTTGGGATGGGAGCAAAGGATCCAAATGCCAATAGCAATGTGAGCAGTAAAGGCTATATTCATCAAGTATTGGAGGGCGATAAGGATTCTGTTGGGAATCGCCAGAGGCTCCTCATGTCATAATTCTAGAATGACATCTATCTACATTTTGACTGTTCCCTGGGATTTTGAATGAGGCTCAATTAAGAAGTATTCATTCATGGAAGAAAATTTAAAATAGTAAAGAAGCTTTTAGACCATGGCATGGTTTCTACTGACTGCTTTTAGTCAGATTTGCAGTGAGACTTGGGAGCAAATTGTGAAGTAGAAGGCTGTGAAGTACAGGGAATAGGAGTGCGCTTAAAGCCATGGGCAAAGCAGGTGAGAGCAAAGCAGCTACAACCGCTAAAAGCATTTAACAACCTCCAAGGGAATCTGAGTGGGATTCAGAGATGGTTCAATCAATAAATTACTTGCCACACAGGAAAATGAGTTTGCTTCCAGGGCCCCCTGTTACAAAAGACAAAGATGGAATACACGTGTTATCTTAGTGCTGGGAGGTAGAGATGGGTAGGTCCCTTGTAGGGAGACACTGTAGCCCCGCCTCCTAGTAGCCTGGACAGGTGTGCCAGGACACGCCCATGAGGGCGTGGTGAGGGGAAGTCTAAGGTGACGCAGGAACGGTTCTTAAGGGACCGCGCACACGTGGAGACCCTCTTCTCCTTTCTCCCTTCTCTCTGGCCTGGCTGCCTTGCTGCCCCTGGCCCGCTTTGGCTTGCGCTTGGCTGGTGTTATCTGAATAAAGAAAACCTTAACCTTATGGACTGTGGATTGATCTCTCTTCAGGCCCTGGGCTTTCTCATCAGACTCCTTTGCCTAACTTGAGAGCTCCAGGCCACTGGGCAGTCTCATCATTGGCCCTGCCACCATCAGCATATATGGACTCTCTTGGACTGGTTCTACTTGGTGCCTGAAAATTTTCTCGGAAGATGCCTCATGTTAGTGTCACTCTGATATGAAAAGTCTACACAAGCTCCAGCTGCCTTGAGCTCTGCTATGGCTTTCCTGCTGTGGTAAACCAAGACCATCTGAAACTGGGAAGCAAAATAAGCCCTTTAGTTGCTAGGTCATTTCATCATCTTGGTCACAGTGAGATGAAAGTCTCACTAACTACCCACATCCTGCTCCAAACTCCTCAAAGTCATATCCTTCCTCCAGTGGAGCCCCCACAGCCTGGTGGTCCTCAGCCTCCCTGCTACAGAAGGGTCAGCTGCCCTCCCTAGGTTAATTTCCTTGGTATTGAATGAGGAGCCAAAAGTTCAAAGAATAGAGAAGATGGCCTCATGTTACATGGCCACACAACCACAGTAGAATTAGACCCTCACCATACCTGATACTCCCTTTCCTGCTACGTACCTGAGGCAGACAGGAACAGCACAGTACAGGAGGCCAGATGGCTGCTGTTGGGTGGTGCAGGGAGGGATGAATGAGTATTCATGTTGTGGGGGAACTTGTTACAACTAACCTTGGTTGTCAACTTGAATGAAGCTGAAAGCAACTAAAATGCAAACTACTAGGCACTCTTTTAAGGGGTGTCCTTGATCAGATGATTTGAAGCTGGAAGACCCACCCTAAGTACAGATGGTTCCTTCTCGTGGCAGGCCAGATCAAAGGACATAGAAGAAGAATATTTATTTTTTTTCCTGCTTGCCTCCACTCTCACTAGCAAGTCCATCCATCCTGCTGCTGCAGTCTTCCTTCATTGGTATTAGAGCTAACGTCTTTGGACTCCCTATGTCAATTGAAGACCAGCATCTCTGCAGGAATTCTCCAGGAATCCTCCAGGTTTTCAATGCCAGGTTGGAACTGTTAAGACATACAGCCTTATAGACCGAGCAACTGTCAGCCTTTCCAGTGTGAGACAGCCATTGTTGGGCTGCCTGGACCACATCCCGCAAGACTCTCTAGTGAATCCCCTTTAATAATGCATTCATTCTACCAGTTTTGTTGTTTTAGAGGACCCTAATGTAGTTCTCAGACAACATGCTCTGCCCACAGCACGTCTTAAGTTCCTTGCAGGAGCTCTGCTCTGCACACACATGCAGGCACCATGAGGTTGCCAGTGGTCTCTGCATAATCCCAAGCTCTGCTCCTTTCTGCATACAAATGCCTTTTCATAGTTTCCTATGGACTGGTCTTCACATATCCAAGGTCCTTCTCTGAGGCTAGAGTCTTCCCAGGGAGTTGTGGCCATAATATTGTGCATTTTTACTCTCTACTAGGAGCTGCAGGGTCCACGTATAGCAAGGTTGCTTCCCTGGGTCCCTGGGCTTGCTGCTGGCTCATCTATGCTTTATTGCAAAGGTGATGGACAGAATCAGCCTTCTTGCTGACTAAAGAAAGGAGGCCTATTGGTCTGATAGCCTTCTTCCCATCCTTGTGGGCTCCCGCCCCAACCCACCCCTGTTCCCATCACTGCAGCAACCCCTGCTTTCTTTGCACACTATCTTGTATAGTGGCTCCTGTCCTGTCTATCTTATTCCTTCCATCCCCTGTGATCTGCTTGAATGATGAGTTATTTCACAGGAAGATTGATCTGGGTATCAAGCCATCATTTAGTTGGCCATTACAACAGCCAATTTCAGTTCCATGCTCAGCTGTGAAGGGGAAATGGACCAGGCTGCTGGATCTTTCTAGAATGTGGGTCTGTGGGTGGGAGGAGGGAAGCAGGGCCTGGTGTGGGGGACAGGAGAGAGTCTGTCTGCCCTCAGCCCCTGTGGGTCTTTATTCTCAGCAGATGATGTAGTGTAGAGACTCCAAGGGCTAAAAAGATATGGACATTTCTCTCAAGGGGCTTCAGCTGTCAGCAGTGGGCAAGTTTTGTTAAAGAACAGAGGGAACAAACCTCATCTTGACAAGCATTCCAGACTGGCCTGCATTTCAAGGGACAGTGGATGAGCACTGTAGGGAGACACTGTAGCCCCACCTCCTAGTAGCCCGTCTGTGAGGGCGTGGTCAGGGAAGGTCTAAAGGTGATGTGGGTAGGATTCTTAAGGGACAGCGGACACGTGGATGCTCTCTCTTTGGCGAGCTCTGTGCACACTTTGGCTTGCGCTTGCTGGTGTTTATCTGAATAAAGAAACAGCCTTACAGACTGCGGATCGATCTCTTCACTTGGCGCCCAACGTGGGGCACGAACCCACCACCCTGCGATTAAGAGTCTACCAACTGAGCTAGACGGGCTACTAAGAGGCAGGGCTACAATGTCTCCCTACAGAGCACCTCTACTTTCTATATCCCCTGCTCAACCCAGCAGCCACAGTCACTGGGCTGATTCCTTTATTCCCCCAGTCACAGCCTAATATCTTTCCCTCCACTGATAGTGTGGGACTCATTCACCTGGAATGACACCTCCAGAAATACAATGGCCTGCTCCTTGATCCTCTCTTTCCCTAGCATGGTGCCTGATGCTCAGTAAGCTCTAGGATGGTGCTTGATGCTCAGTAAGCTCTAGGATGGTGCTTGATGCTCAGTAAGCTCTAGGATGGTGCTTGATGCTCAGTAAGCTCTAGGATGGTGCTTGATGCTCAGTAAGCTCTAGGATGATGACTGATACTCAGTAAGCTCTAGGATGGTGCTTGATGCTCAGTAAGCTCTAGGATGATGACTGATACTCAGTAAGCTCTAGGATGGTACTTGATGCTCAGTAAGCGCTAGGATAGTGCCTGGTGTTCATAAAACTTGGTGAATGAATGGTCAGGCATTAGAGGGGCTCTGGTTGCATGGGGCTGGGCATGTGGTTCCCAGAATCTTCATCCAATTGCTGTATCTCAGATGGGCACAGAGCGTGTCCCTCAGAGGTTCTGTACACATGTTCCCCATGCAGTAATTTGCAAATATCTTCAGGTGTCCACAGAAACACCTTCCAAAGCTCATGTTCTCCTTCAACCCAGGTTGGAAACCACCAGCAACAAGGTTCAGTGGGAGGGCACAGAATTTGGAGTCAGCAGCACAATATGTTCCCAGGGAGGAGTCACCCCCGACATCTCTGAAGCATGTTTGTTTTTTCCTGTTTCCCCACTTTTTCAGGTGACAGTGTTTGTGAGGATGCTCTGTCACCTACTTGTCAAATCCACACCTGCACACAGAAAAATGAGCACTATGGGCACTAGGGGGAAACCAAAAGAAGGCCATCTTGTTAGGGAATAGCCCAACAGTCGTGGAGTCAAAGCAGCTTTCCGCACCGCACCTGCTGACTTCCCAGTCTGAGAGTGAAACCAGGAGTCTCCATGATTTGAGACAAGCATCCCCTCAGCTACAGTCCCAACCCAAAGCAACCCTTATTGTCCCCTATGAGTTTTGTTTTTTATTTTTAATTTTAAATTAGCATACAAATTATTTGTTTTCTCAAGACAATTTCATACATACTTTGTTTGGCTGATGGTCCCACTCTCCTCCCCAACTTCCACCACAGTCCCTGCCTGCACCCTTCCATTCCCAGCACCCCCTGCTTCCATGTCACATGTGTTCTATGATCCTGCCCCACCAATGTCTTTTTTGCTCTGTTCATGTGCCAGTTTCTACCTTCCTGTTGACAAGTGGGATTGTATAAGACTCCAGCCCCAGGACCAGACATCCCCTTCCCTTCTGAGGGCCAGAAATCCTAGTGCCCTGTGATGTAGAGCCTGACCTGCTAGAGACATACTAGGTGACCTGGGTGTGTATTTCCAGAAGCCTTGGGTAGCAGCAGCAAAGGAGGCTGAGTAGGCTTCAGCTATATCACCAGACCTATTAAAGTTAAATAAAGCATGGAATGGCCCCAGATCCTGTTATCCACCACAGATACTCAGTATAAAACCAGCCAGTGTATACTCTAAGGAAGATACATGTCTCTAAGGAAAATCGTCTGTTCTCTTACAGATGTATGAACAAGATCCCAGAAGTGAAGTGAGCAGTGAGCCCCACCCCAGTGCATGCTCTCACACTGCCCCAGAAAACCCTAGGATCAAGGCTGTCTTTCAGAACAGAATCGGAAGTTTCTGAGCACAGCCATGAAGTAGACAGCAGTGCACAGGGTGCCTATGCTAAGGTGCCTATGTTGTAGACACTGGGATAAGCAGAGCAGTCAGAGCAGGTGTAAGGGCAGAGGTAGAGATGTGGGAACCTGGGAGGCAGAATTTTCTAACAGTATTACAAGCTGCACAGAATCTTTCCTTAATAGATGTCAGTGGGCTCTGCAAACAGGGGGTGCCTTGGGAAACAGAAAGAGGTCCTCCAAACAGCATCAGTGTGCCAAAGCATTTTCTGGTTACCTCAACAACAGCTTCCTCTATACACAGAAAACAGCTAAGACATCAGGGACCTGAAGAACAGGTGGATACGTGATTACCACCCTAGGATTAAAGCCACAAACCAAAGGTCAGCTGCTGGTGTGTGGAGAAGGGGTGTGTGGTCTGTTGTATGCTCAGATGACGCGTCTGCTGGCAGCCTGGCCTTGACCCTTCTGTGTGGTTCCCCTACCTTCTCCCGGAAGGCTGGAAGAGTGGCTGGTTCCCACCTCCTTCCCTTTGTACAGCATAGCAGGTTTCTGATTGAGATGCCCCGTTGTGGGCCAGGGTGGGTTGTACCTCACATTAAGAAGGAAGTGGAGCTGCCCCACAGTCTGTGGGCACCAGGTACCTCATGGCATCGTTTGGCCCTTCTGGCTTACAGTCCCATTGAACATCTATTATTTATGCCAGCCAAGTGGCTTGGAACAAGCTGAGGCTCGATTAAGATAATGTTCCCCGCACAGAAGCGGCTGTTAACGCTGGGAAGTTATTCCCACCCCAACTCTCCCCCACCCCTGCCCTCTCTCACTAAAGGGCTGTAGGGGCAAAGCTCAGGAGAGGGTGGTGAAGATGCCCAGAGATGGAGCTGGAGGGATGCATGAGTAGAGAGGGTCGTAAACAGTCCCGTTAGGCTTTGCTGGTGGGCTGTGACTATGGGTCCTCTTCTTCTCCCTGCTGGTTTCTCAGCGCAAGGGAGAGGCTGACTTCTCTGAGGAATGTGCATGGTGCTGATGGGTAGTTGTGGCTGGAAGCAGCCTGAGGTGGAGTTGGCAGGGCAGGGACTCCTGGCTACAAGAAGCGGAGCTGAGTGAAGGTAGGTGGTGAAGTGCAGGAGAGAGAAGAAAGGAAGGCGACTTCAGGATGGTGACTTGAGACAGATGTGGAGGAGGTGAGAGAGAGGAGGAAATGAGATAGAAAGGAGACACCTGGGTGGGCAGAACAGAGGCTTCCAGCTAGGAGAGCCAGTCCATCTGGTAACTACAGCTCTGCAGCAGCCACCACAGTCCTCTCTGAGCCGAGTCTGACAGACTGCCCTGGCCCCCACCTCTGAGATTCCTAGCCTTGGCCTCTCTGCCCTGTTCCCCACATGTAAGGCCACTAGGTGGAGGGTCAGCCTGGAGAGAGAGGTCTGGGGCATCCCAAGGATTGTGTCAGCAGAGGGTCTGGGTCTGGGGCGGGATACAGGCAGTTGCTAGCAGGCCTCATCCCTGTCTTCCACACCCCCAGGACCGTGGCTGTACCAGCTTCCCCTGCAGCAGGCCCCAGAACACAGGCTGTGGACCATGCTGAGGGCGAGAGTGGGGCCCACTGAAGCGGCTGAGCCTCCTGCCCCGTTGACAAGTCCCCACTGCCGTCGGTGGTTCCTTCCTCCATCCTCCTCTGCGACGCTTGCCTAGGATTTGCTTTCCCTCCCCCCTGACAACACTCCTTTCCTCCACAGACCCTTCATCCCAATTCAGATGGAGTATTGTACCTCAGGGTGCTTTCAAACTCTCTGTAGTAAGTTGGTATGATTTCACTTCTATTTAATTTTGTGGTACTGGGGAGGTGGTGAACCTGGGATCTTGTACATGCCAGGAAATGTCCTACTAGTGAGCTATATCCACAGCCCTTCTCTCTGTAAACTTTCTATTTTGAGACAGCATCTCAGCTAAGTTGTCTGGGGGAGCCTCGAATTCACTCAGGGCAGGTGTTTTAATTCTTGATTCTCCTGCTTCTGCATCGCAGGCCACTGGGATTCCAGGCCCTGTTCACTCTGGTTAGTTTAAACAGAGACTAATGATCTGAAGTGGCTGGAGAAGCCAGATTTTTGGAAGTAGCTACACAACTAACAACAAGGCTAAAACCAGCCTGGATCAGACTCCCACAGAAGGGGCCTGGCTGCTGGGGCTGTGTTCTGGCTTCTTAACCCTGGCTGCTAAGGATCCTGAAACCCTCTGCTGCCTCTGAAGCCAGATTCTTAGGTCTTTACTATTACCAGCAAGTAGACACAAGTAGCACTGGCTCCCATAATTTTAATTCAAACTCATAGATGCCTGTGTCCTGGGACAAAACCTCTGTCAATTATTCCAAGAGGTGGGACTTGGAACCGCTGTCCTGACAGGATGAAGTGTTCAGAGCTTGGATGGCATAGGAATTCTGGGTATTCTCTAAGGAGGGGAGGTGTCCTAATTTGCTTTCTGTTGCTATGATAAGCACCAACACTGAAAACAACCACAGGGAGGAATGCATTCATTCCATCCCATAGGCTACTGTGCCATTGAGGGGAGTCAGGGCAGGAATGCAAAGCAGGAACCATGGAAGAATACTACACACTAGCTTGCTACATCTGGACCATCTAACTCTGGACCAACTACACACACAGCAGGCTGGGCCCTCCTACATCAACCAGCCATCAAGAAAATGCCCCACAAGCAAGCTACAGGCCAATCTGATGGAGGTGGTTTCCTAACTGAGGTTCCTCTTTTTAGGTGACTCTAGTGTCCAGGGAAGGGTCAGATAGCATGAGATGGGTCAGGCCTACCTGACCAACTAAAGCACTACAATGAAGCAGCTAAGGCCTTCTGGCATCTTCCCACCTGGAAGCCATCTCCTGCTGGGAGCTGTCACCTGCTGGGAAGGCACTAGCAGGGATGGATGTAGCAAGGAAACCCTTTTCATGTGTCTTTGTTTAGGGACTTGAGCAAGGAAATGCAAGCTAGATCCAAAGGCACAAAGCAGGGTTGTCTAGCTATGAGATTGCCTGCTCCTTTGGCTGTCTGCCCATGCTTTCTCCTCTCAAAGCCTGGAGCAGAACATCAAGACCAGAGCACTCACTGGAGAGTTCTCTCTGTGTGTCTCTCTGTCTCTCTGTCTCTGCCTCTCTCTCTGCCTCTCTCTCTCTCTCTCTCTCTCTCTCTCCATATATATATATATATATATATATATATATATATATGTGTGTGTGTGTGTGTGTGTGTGTGTGTGTGTGTCTATGTGTGTCTGTGTGTGTCTGTGTGTGTGTGAGGTGGGGTAGCCCTAGGTGTCAGTTCTCACTGTCTACCTTGTTTAATACAAGGTCATCTGTGTATATCAGGTTAGCTGGCCCACGAGTTCGGGGAATTCTTCTGTCTCTGTCTGCTACCTTAGCATGGAGCACTAGGATGGCAGGCAGGCAGGCTTATGCTTCTACATCAGCTTTCCATGGATCCTGGGCAGGGGGTGGTCCAAACTCAGGTCTCTATGCTTGTGGTGCAATCTCTTTACTAATCGAGCCATCTCCCAACCCTGTCTGTGAGAGTTCTTCAGAGATGTGAAACATTAGTGTTAAGAGACAAGCCATGGTGACCCTGAAGGCTGGGGGTCATGGTGTTCTCACCATTCATTTTACCTCCATGTCACAGGGGAGGTGGGAGGTGTCCTGTTCCTTACTGCAGTCCACAGCCTCCCACCCAAGACCCTTCTGCACACCTCCCTCCTAGCATGGATGTCTCTGTTTTTTGTTTGTTTGTTTTGGTTTGGGTTTTGCTGAAGGCACCCATGAGCAGCAGGCAGGTTCTCGGGCATAATTGGAGCGGATGCGTCTCTAACCAGACAGGGAATGTGTCTGGATTTGTCACCCGACAGGTACAGATGTTGCAGGCTCTCATCCATAAGACAGAAACACTCCTGGGACTGAGAGGCTCAGGCGCATCTGTCAGAGGTAAGCACATGCTGCCCCAGACACTGACAGCAAAGCTCCTGCAGCAGACTGGGGTCAGTGGGCCCAGCACTCTCTCAGGGGAATAATGAGAGTGGAGTTGAGGATAGCTAAGCCCTCTTCTGTGTGGAGCTTCCCATAATTCCCTCCCATCAGACTCCAGGCAAGCACAAGTAAAGAGAAGGACAACGTTTCACAAATGGAGCAAGCTAACTTCCACTGCCTGCTAGCTGGTTGGCTCTGGTGATCAGATGAGTCGCGGTTTACTCCCAGCCTCTGAGATCTCACCTCCTTCCTGAACCATGGCAAGCAGAGACTGGGGTTCTCTGCACGGTCACTGCAGCTTCTGTACTTCTGTAGGTTTCAGATTTTATCTGCTAGGTGATATGTGGTTCAGAAGCTCTGGGCCTGGGCTGGAGAGATGGCTCTATGGGTGAAGTGCAAGCTTCTGTGCAAGCATGAAAATCTGAACTGCGATTCCCAGTAAAAACCATGGACCGACAGCACACACACCTATAGCCCCAGCACTGGAGGATCCCAGGGACTCTCCTAGTAGCCAGTTCTTCATCAAGTTCTTTGGAAGAAACAGTGTGTAGACCCTGTACTCTGACCCTCCCCAGCCTGTAGACCCTGTACTCTGACCCTCCTCTTGGAAGAAACAGCCTGTAGATCCTATATTCTGACCCTTCCCTGGGAAGAAGCAGCCTGTAGACCGTGTACTGTGATCCTCTCCAAGGCCCAGGTCAAATTTGTATTTTGATGGTGAGCTGGACTTGCAGGCACATAGGTGACATTTAGCAGGATAGTGAAGGATCACAGCCAAAGTGTGGACTCTTACTTATTTAACTGATTCTGTTCTCATATATTACCTGTGTTTATTTATTTACTTATTTATTGCTCTCTCATATATTACATCCTGACCAGTTTCCCCTCCGTCCGGTGCTCCAAGCCCCTCCTCTTCCCTCCCCTTGCCCCCAGATCCACCCCTCCTCCATTTCCCTTCAGAAAAGAGCAGGCTTCCCAGGGATACCCATAGAATACAGCATAACAAGTTACAGTACGACCAGGCACAAACTCTCATATCAATGCTGGACCAGGCAATGCAATAGGAAGAAAATGGTCCCAAAGGGAGGCAAAGGAGTCAGAGACGGTGTGGCTTCCAGTCATGCGACTGTTCAGCTTCAGGAAACAGTGTGGGACTGATATGATTAACTACAGGGTTAACTTCAGCCTGACAAGATTTTTTTCTTTCTTTCTTTCTCCTTTTTTTTTTTTTTTTTTTTTTTGAGACAACCTCTCTAGTAGCTCAGGATGTCTTGGAACTTGCTATGAAGACCAGTCCGGTCTCCAGCTCAGGATCCTGCCTCTGCTGTGGAAATAAAATTCGCAGCTTCCTTTACTGCTGTTTGTGGTTTACATGAAGTGTTTCTCGGGGAATGGGATGTCAAGAAGAGAGCCAATGGGAGCCCAGAGGCCAGGCTGCTCACACAGAATGCTTTGCCAGCTGGGGTGAGTCTTAGTCTCCACATGCTATAAGGTCCTCTGGTAGAGTCTATTTCAACTCCAACTGCCCTCCATGCCATCATGGAAAGGATGGATTTTTCTGAGCCCAAAGACCAACAGGATCAAGGCCAAAGGACTCGAGAAGCTTAGCTGGCACTGCCAGATGAGCCAGAAGCAATGATGTGACAAGAACAGCTTTACATGCCTCTGGATGTCTAAGTCTCAGAGAAAACTCTTGCTGGCTTTGGAAAAACCACAGTAGTTTATGGATTGATTTCAGGGGAATTCCAAAAGGACATTCTTGAAGTTCTCAGGAGATACTTCAGCATGAAGTCCACAACATTGTGTACAACAAGTATCTCAGCCACCCAAACATGACCACATGAAGGTCACTGGGTGGGAGAGGAGACTTCACAAAGTGGCTGGGAAGAAAGGGCTGTGTCAAGTGAACAAGACACCAAAAGGCTGGTATGTCCAGTACATAGAGATCCACAAACAATTCACTTACAACTGGAAGCAGAAATATAGATGCCAGACCTTGATGAAAACTGTTCAATTCACCAAGGAGCAAGTGAGAAGAGGTCTGGAAAGGAAAGAGCAGAGGGTGCCTGTTTCATGGAATTAGACAGATGAAGAAAAAGTTAGTGTGAATAAAAGGCCAGGGAGCTCTGCGGGAGCAACACTGTCCAGGTCAGGCTGTTTGGGGACAAGTGCCCTGAGGACATGGGGGCGGGGTACAGCATCTGTGAGAAGATTCATAGAACTGGGCTCTGCCACATAGACGTTACCTACCCTGGACAGAATTAGACATCGAGGAAAAGAAAAGAACTTCCTGAAAAGACTCCTGGCTACAGCCCGGAATCATTGTGAAAATTACAACCAAAACTTTTGGAGAGAAATACCGCAAGAAAAGGGGTGTGGGGGAGGGAGCGATGGACAGCTGTGGAGAAGATGACCGAATCTGGAGACAGGCTGAAAGCTGGACCAGACTCATTTAGAGACAGTCATGAGGCACCAGGCAAGAGGATGCTAGTTTTAAACACAGGCTACAGAGGAAATAAAGGCACCCTAAAATCCATCAAGGAGCTACCGTGGTCATTGGAACTGAGCCTCTGGAAGGACAGAGTGGAAGGATTTTTCTTTGAGAACCTGTGTGAGCTTGCTTGAGTTGAGAATTTGTTTTCAACACTTTGAAATCCCAATGGATCAGAGTGATGCTTGCTAAGAGACTGGACTGTGTTAGGGATTTGTTTTGTATAAAATGGGTTTGTGTATTGCTAGATAGTTGTTTGGGTAAACTAAATAAAATCTCATAAAGTATCAAAAATAAGTGAAACCCTTTGCTGCTGGATGTCTGGTATCTGTGGGTTTTTAGGATGCTATCTGTTGGGGCTATCTTGTATGGGATGAAAAGGAAAAAAGCAGGGAGTGGGGTTGTAGGAAAATTTACAGAAATACCTTGGTAGAGAGTGGGGGAGGGAAGGAGAGGATGCTGAAAATTTAGTCTCAGTGTCTTCCTGGGATACTCAGGGCAGTGCTTCTCATCGGGCTTCTCACTGGAGCTGCTCATCTAGGAGTCCAGTCTCTCCATTTCCGATTTTCTGTGTTGCTTCATTGTCTAACATTCTATGATCTCTCAACCAGGGAAGAAATGTCTACAACTCTTTATATTGAAAGATCTCTAGTTCTTCCTTGGTAATAACAATCCACTTTCCAAGAACCAGTTTTTACTCTGTCTCCAGCAAGAAGTTTGTAAGTACATGTAGTTGGTATGATAAAGGTTCTATTTTATTACTCTGAGGGTCTCCATGTTCAGATGTGTGAAGTTATCTTAGCTGAAGAGCTCCTTCTTCTGCATTGCAGCATCTACTGAAGACCAGCTGAGACATCCAGCCTCATGAAATGAGCAACTCCTGGATTCTTGGACTTTCTGTTCACAGTCAACCATTGTTGGATTAGCTGAACCATAGCCTGTAAGTCATTCACACACATACACACACACACACACACACACACACACACACACACACACACAAGAGAGAGAGAGAGAGAGAGAGAGAGAGAGAGAGAGATTCCACAAGTTTTGTTACTCTAGAGAACTCTAACTAATACAGATTTTGGTACCAGAAGTGATTCTCCAATAACAGAAGTATTTGGAATAGGCTTTCAAATTTGCCAACATCTACAGTTACCCAACCCTTTCTAGTTACTGAAACCTCTTGTGGGAGCACAGAGAGTACTGAGAGCCCATGGTGTCAACTATAGTACACACTTAAGGAGACATGTGCATTGCATCATCCTGATTCCCCAGTTGTGAGCAACAATGAATTTGGTAACTCTGCCTATGAAACTTTTGACAGTTTGGGGAAAAATAAAGAAAATGATGATGCTAGTCAGTTTCTCTTAACATCTCTGGAATTGACAAAGGATAGGGATGAACTCTGTGATAATATTATCCAACTTCTAGCATCTCAATATGGTAAAGGACAACAAGGAACTTAATGATAAAATTGACCAGCCCCAAATGTGAATAAACACTCCACAGGTTCTTGAGTGTGCCCTGGAAGGGAATCTTCCAGGGCACACTCACAGCACTCACAGAGGTCAAGTTATGGAAAATCAAACCCAAGTCCTCATTATAAGGTTGGCTGAATTACAGAGAAAGTTCAGGTCCCAGCCCTGGAGGGTGTTGGCACTTAAAATAAGGACATTAGTTGGTAAAGAATGGGATCCAGTAACTTGGAATGGAGATGTGTGGGAGGACCCTGTTGACAATGAGAACTTTGAACCCTCAGATGCTCAAGTGTTTATCTCACCTAAGGAAGTGGTACCCTCAGCCCTGCCCCTTGACACATCGCCTTTTTCACCTTTTACTGAGGAAATTAATTCTCCATTATCTGCTAAACCAGCAGTGACTTCCTCTGAAGGAGATGCCAGCCGGGACAATACTGATTTCCCTCAGAGCCCACCAATAGTTGACTCTAGAACTATAACCAAGACTTGAAGCAAAGAAGGCTTCTAGAGGGATAGAAAGTGTAACCCAAGAGGAGGTGCACTATAATACTAAAGAGCTTGATGAGTTTGCTAATTTATCCAAGCAGAAGTCTGGGAAATTGTGTGGGAACGGTGTTAAGGGTGTAGGATAATGGTGAAAGGAACATAAAAGTGGATCAGGTTGAGTTTATTGATATGGACCCTCTGAGTGGAGATTAACGGTTTAATATGGAAGCTCATAGTTAAAAAACTACCTCACAAGTTGATTTGATTAGTTGGCTGAAACATTTTTTCAAAAGATGGACTACTGAAATGCAGTTAGAGATGCTTGGTATTCCTTGGCTTAGTGTTGATGAAGGGATTTTAAGGCCTTTAAGGGAAATTACAATGCTAGAGTGGGTACACTGTGTAAAACCTAATCCTCCATAATGGGCCCAGAAGACATGCCCTTCACTAATCCTATAAGACGAAAAATGGGTGAGAGGGGCACCAGCACATCTGAAGAGTTTCATTGTCACACTTTTTCTTGGGTGAAACCTTAAGGTTGAAGATGCTAATTGGGCTCCAAGATAGCAAGGCCCATGTGTCGTCATTAAATTGCCAAGGGCAAAGTGATTGTAATTATCTTAATGGGCAGCACAGACCAAGTAATGTCCATGATGGCCCTGACCCATAATGGTCAGCATATCAAATGGGCTTTTTTGGTGGCATGGCTTGTATGGACATTCGGGGCTGGCTAATCAATCATGGTGTTTCCAGGCATAAAATAGATAGGAAGCCTACTGAAGTTTTGTTTCATCTTTATAAGTGGAAAGATTTTTCAAACACTCACTGTGACATGGCCCATTAAAGCCTGCAATGTCATGGACACCAGGAGTTACCAGAGAATGATAAAACATAAACGGATGATTCCTCTTCAGCTTGGTGGAACTGGAATCTTCCACCTGCATCCACAACAGAGAAGTACAGAGATGGCACTTGCTATAAGACAGGAAAGTGGGGACCAGATATTCAAGGTCAAAATCCTTGCCAAGGTCTGACAAATAGAACCTGTAGGTTCTTATCATGTTCTCACTCTGACAAACGTGTCAAAGCCGAGAGAAATGGTAGGCTAGGGTTGAATGTGATTGGGGCATCCACCACCCCCATCTTCCCCTTCCCATCATTGCAGGGCCTCCCTCTCCTCCCTGTTCCTCACACAGAGAGCCCAGATAGCACCCACCACTTGGCCTCCCCACAGCAGCAGCTGTGGCCAATCTCTTTTCTGAATTTAGAAAGCACTGGGACTTAAATGTCAGTGGATGGTGTTGGAGCAGCCTGACAGTTACAGCTTAAACTGAAAGCAAAAGGAAAAAAAAGATTTTAAAAAATACAGTCAGCGCCTGCTGGGCCAGAAGGGAGAGGCAGAGCCCTGGCTTTCTGCCTTACTTCCTTATCTGCCTTGCCTAGGTCAGAAGTGGGGCAGGGCAGGAGGGGGCATGAGGAGCTGCAGTGAGCTGAAAGCAGAACTCCCATGGTGTACATGCTCTCGAGGTGGTCCAGAATGCATGCACCCTGTTTGGGTTAGCAGAACAAGTGCTTAGACCCCTGGCTTCAAGACAGGCAGATGGGGTTCAAGTCCCAGCCACTCCAATCCATCTTGAGAAGACATGTCTGCCTCTCCTCCCTTCTTGGAGGGGGAGCTCAGCTCTTCATCTGTGACACAGGCATGAAATGACATTAGTAGGGTGATGATAACTCCTGAGAGGGCCTGGTCTGGTAGTGCCACAGCCCTCATCAGCCAAACATACCTCTGCCAGTCAGAGGTTGCCAATGGTCAAGGGCCAGGACAGCACAGCTCACACCTGGCTCCATTATTCTGAATAGCCTCAGCCGCCTTTCTTAAATAAATAAATATATTTATATACGTGTGTATGAATGCATATGTGCAAGTATGTACAGGTGTCCCATAGGTACTTGTGTGTGGGACAACATCAAGAGTCCAGGTATGTCCCGCATCCCCTTATTTCCTTGTATCTTTTAAAGACAGGATCTTATTTTTTCTGGAGCTTGATATCTCCACCAGACTGGCTGGCCAGCGTGCCCTGAGAATCTGACTCAGCTCCCTTAAACCTAGGGTGACAGATAGTCTATCACATCCAGTATTTATGTAGCTCCTGTGGATTTGAACTCAGGTCCTCATGCTTACACAGCAAGCACCTTACCCACTGAGCTGTCTCTCTGGCCACCAACACTCTACCATTGCTATTCTACTGTAGGCTTCTGTAGGGGTGTGAGGGTCTCTCAAAGATGTCTGGCTAGGTAGCCTCAGCTTCTCCTTGCCTTGTGTGCAGACCTTGGCCTGCTAGGACCAGGCCTGGACTCTCCTCTCTGAGCCTTCTTGGTTGGAGTTGGTGGGCAGCCACAGCTCCTGACCTTCCAAGATAAAGGATGTGGACAGTAGAGGCAGTCTTGTGGATTCTAAACAGCCAGGGGAAGATTCCCCGTGAAGTGTCATATCTTGACAGTCTCAGTGTGTTCCCACAGCTCTTTCCCTCTCTGAATGGGTTCCTGGAGCTGACTCTGCCTGCCGTTCCCTTTCAACTTCAACAGGGCCTCAGACCTAGGCTTCTGGGCAAGGATAGTGTGACCTCTGAAGGGCCTTGTGATGTCTGCCATGCTCTCCTTTGGCATCCATGTTAGGTCACTGAGATCTGGTTGGAGGTCTCTCTCTGAGCATCAGGGGATCTCTGACTCTGCACACTCCATGGTTCAAAGGCACATTGGGCTCTGCATCTCTCTTGACCTGTGAGTCCAGTCTGGTACAACCTGTCCCTGTTGTGTCCAATATACCAATCACCATTTCTGGCACAAAGCAGATGTGTGTGTCCCGAGATGTGTCAGTCAGAAGGGACGAGGGCAATGGGGATTCTTCTGTGAAGAGAGGATTAGACAAATGGGTGCTGGGGACCAGTGTTGGACTTTAGGCTTCAGTCACATGTCCACAGCTATGAGCCTGAAGCTAAGTGGCTTGTACCACTTAGAAGCTAGGTTTACTTGTACCACTCCAGCTGCCATGCACCAGTATGTAAGTTACAAGGCCATGGGTATACCAGTAGCTGCAAATCATCACCCCACCTTTCCACCATGTGATTCCTTCATAAAGGAATAGCTCCCACCATCTTCCTGTGCTCCCCAGAATGCCTCTGTTTGGCAAAGCTAATCATAGCCAGAAATCAAAGCAGCAATGGACTCTGGGAAATGCTAATTTACTTCTTCAAGCTCCTGTGACTGCAAGTGTACACAGAGGGTGTGGAAGCAGATACTCAAGGCCAGTAGACAATATAAAGCACAGCCATAGCCAGCTCAGCCCTACCAGCCCTGCGCTCTCATTCCAGGGCAAGCCCCACTGGGCCTGCAAGCACAGCTCAAGGCCATAGCCTCTGCTGCCTGGGTCCCATGACCATCTGCCTTCAGCCAGAATAGGAGAATGTGCCTGCCCTAAGCATCATCCCCTTAACTGCTTACCCAGATGAGATTCTCCCAGCCCCAAGGCAGCTCTGCCCAGTTTCCAAAGCTCCTTGCCTTGAGCCTGCTCTGAAAAAGAAAGGCTATCCCTGGAGAGGTGTGGCCTGGGATGCTGCTGACTTGAAAAGGCTTTAGCTGATGTGGGGGTGATCCCACACAACCTTGTTCTCAGGCAAAGTCTCATAGAGCACAGATTGGCTTTGAACTAGTTGTATAACCAAGAATGACCTTAAATTTCTGGTCCTCCTGCCTTCACCTCCCAAGACTTACAGAATGCCCCACCACGCCTGGTTCACACAGTGCTGGGCATTGATTCCAGAGCCTCAGACACTATCAACTGAGCCACATTCTCAGACTAAGTCCTGAGGTTTCTAAATGTCTTGTACACAAAATGGACATGCTGCATGCATGCATGCATGCACGCATGCACGCGCGCACACACACACACACACACACACACACACACACACACACAGAGAGAGAGAGAGAGAGAGAGAGAGAGAGAGAGAGAGAGAGAGAGAGAGAGAGAGGTTGTTCACCTGGCACAGCTTTACAAAGTCAACCCAAAGTTGACTCTGTCACTCTGTCACTCAGGAAGGGAGGGTGGAGACAGGTTCTGGGGGAGGAGGCGAAGCTGACACAGAAGGCAGCCAGACCATGGGCTGCACCTACCAGAGACAAGCTTCCCTGGAGGTCCCTGGGCCCAGATCCAGTAAGAAAATCTGCTTAAGGCATCTCGGGGAGACAGAGAGCCTGGGAGATGGATAAGGATAAGCTGGTACTTGGCCTCCAGTACTAGGCTGGACTAGCCCTGTGCTGGTCCCCTCTCTACTGGACTCTGTCTAGGGCAGTGGAATCCATAGCCATGTCAATGACCTTGAGGCTATGCATCCAGCTTAATCCACATCAGCGTCAGAGTGAAGGCCTGGCTGTCACTGAGGGATATTTTTAACTTGCCTGCCAGGCCCCACTACCTGGCAGTCAGCTAGAAACTAGGCCACAGGAGCCATGAAAGAGGCAGCCCCACCCCCTGCCCTTCCCTAGCCAGGGCCTGATCCAGAGCAGTCTCTGCAATATACCCAGAGGTGCATCTCCTTGCCTCTGCTGCATCCTAGACCATAGATGACCACGAGCATCCCAGTGCCTGGGGGATGTCATCCAAGGCCCTCATCTGCCAGACACTGACTCCATGGCTCTCCATGTGACCAAGTGATAGCATGTGACCTTTCTTTGTCTCAATTTCATTATCTGTACAATGTGGTTACTAATAAGGAATCCATGAATAAAAGGCTCAGGACAGTGTCTGCTATATAATAGATGCTCCTAGTAGACAACAAAAGCTACTGGTTAATAACAAGGCACCCAGAGCTAGGGTGCCTGGTTCAAATCCTTGCTGTGGGAGCCTCTGCCCATTATTTAACCTCTCTGGACCTCAGCGTCACCTCCCACAGCTGAGAAGTGTGAGTGCTTACACTGTGGCACTCATATGAGAAACGCTTAGGCCCAGATAGTGGTGCTGTTGGGGGAGGTGGTAGAAACCTTATGAGGTGGGGTCTTGCTGGATGAAGAAGGCCCCCTTCTTACTCTGCCCACTATGTGTGAGCATATTTGCTTTACCACATGTTCCTTCCTTACCTCAGGTCCACAGGCATGGAGCCAGCCAAGCTGGGACCCAAATCAATCCTCCCTCCTTTAAAGCTTTTCAGGCCTCTGTCACAGAGACATAAAAGTAACATGGGCAGGATGAGGCTCCTTCTGTAGCCCTGGGAAACCCCTGACTCCTGCCTGATAAACAATTGTACCAGTCTTTATAACTGGTACCAGCGGATTTCCCCACATCTTCTGACATTGTCTCTAAGAACACCATCCTGAAGGAAGGCTTGACTCCTCCAGGCCAGCAGAGGAGCTGGAGGGAGCACCTTGTAAACCCACTGCCAAGCTAGTTTGTGCTTGGTTCACATATGAGGTCATGTCTGGGCATCTCCCATGCCATGGAGTGATATTGGAGGTGACACTTGAAAGATGTTTGCAACGTCCTCTGGACTGCACATGTTCCTGCACCACCCAGGATGGAGGGAAGTAGTTTGTGGAGTCTGAGATCAGCCACAAGGCTCGCCCTCCTGTCTGCCTGAAGGGGCTTCAGTGGCTGTCTATCTCCCATCCAGCTCTTTGTAGCTGGGTACCACCCCAAGCTGCTCAGAGTTGTCTACCAATGTCCCAGAACCTCCTTGTAGTGGCTGTTCTGTTAACAACCTGGCCTGATACCTGCTGTGAGCACTTCTTGATAAGAAAGTAGAACCAGGTCTTTGGTTCTTCTTGTCCTCAGCATCTCTGGGAGGTGGTGGAGTCTAGACCTCTCCAGCAGCAGCAGCATCTTCGACCGGGTTCTCTTGCTCACCTGTCCCTCCAGCCTCCTCTCCTAGCTTCTCAACAAAGTCAACAGAATCTTAGCTAAGACCAAAGGGTTAGAATGCTGGGCTTCATGCCACAAATCCACATGCTTTAGAGAGGATTCCTGGGGTCCTGTGGGTGTCTCTGTGTGTTGAGAGCCTGGCTTCCTGCCAGGACCCGAGCCCTTACTTCATCTCAGGGGAGAAGGTGTGCTTAGCACTTTCCTAGGAATGAGAGGTTTGAGGGTAATGGGGAGCTGCTGGCACCTCCCACACACCATGGAAAGGATCCTATCTCCCCATGGGGATGTGATAGCCAACACCATGACTCACATGTGTCCCCATGATTCTCAGAAGGCCTCCATATGCCATCTAGAGCCTTGGCTTGTTAATCAACCCAGATGGTAATTAACTGTATGCTGTAAAAATTTCCTGGGCCTAATTATTCGGTGACAAGGCCAAGGAACATTAATAAATGGTGAAAAATAATCTTTCCAGAAGTTTCTTGGCTGGCCTCTCTATACTAGCTTGAAGGCTTGGGAGGAGAGGGTACACATCTCAGTGCAAGGTTCAGAGGTGTGGGTGGTGAGACACAAAAAACACTGTCCAGGGAGGGGCTGTGTATTTCCCAGGGAATCCTAGCCAGTTCTTAAATAGACAACTCTTAAGGCAAAGTCCTTATCCTCTAGGCGAGCAGAAAACAAACAGCGGTGGTTCTCAGAGTTCACTAATAAATAATTGATTGCAGAATACAGTCTCTAAAGTTGTTTCCAGAATTCCTGCCACACTCCTCTGCACCCTTCTCTCTGCCCCCTTCCTGGTCCCAATCCAAACGGTAGGTAGAGTCTCCATTTGTCCCAAGAGACTAAGCTTCTTCTAGGTTTCCTGTGGAGGTGGCCCCAAGACATCCCTGGGGATGGTAGTGAGACTATGAGGAACTTGCTCAGATAGAGATCTGAGAGACTTGGGGCTGCCCTTTGCCTTAGCTCTAAGCTGTGAGTCTTTACAGTAATACAATAGAATAAAGCCAGGAGAGAGGGAGATAAAAAACATTCTAATGAATTTTATAACATGCACATATAGACAAGGACTCCATATTTTGAAAGTCTGAAATGGAACATACACACACACACACACACACACACACACACACACACACACACACACACCCTATTTTAACAAAAGAATTTACAAAAGGGATTCTTTAATAAACCAAAGTACAGAGAAAATAAAATTTGCTCTATCAAAAAAAAAAAAAAAGATCTCTATAAACTCCCAGAGTTTACAGCCTGGGAGTAAACTGTAGACGTGTGTGTGTGTGTGTGTGTGTGTGTGTGTGTGTGTGTGTGTGTGTGTGTGTGTGTGTGTGTGTGTGTGTGTGGTGCCCAGAGGCTCCTGGGAAGTCTTCATGGGGCAGAGGCTTGGGGGTATGGCCAGATTTAGAGCCCTTGTCATGGGCAGGCACATGGTAAGCTCCCCTTGGCCTAAGATCCCTGTTCCCATGGGAGGCCATTTCTGAGTTCCTATGCTAGACTGCAGAGTCCAGGCCTGAGTCATCAAGTCAGCCCAGGTACGCACAAGACTATCATTGCTAGAAGGTGCCAGCATTTCCCATAGGCTCTACTTCTCTGTTCCAGGCCTCTTCCCTAGACTCAGGAACCTTGGCTGGAAGGCAGGGTACTGAAGCTAAGATTCTCCTGACCAGACCCTACCTGGCTGCCACCCACCCATGCAAACCTTGTCTTTATCAAGGAAAAAAGGTGTTCCTCTTTGGAACACCTTTGTGACAGGAATGTGAGTGGTGTCAGCAGAGTAGCCAGAACAGTGTAGTAAGCAAACATAAAAGTGGGCATCTAGACACTGTCCTACTGACTTTCTGTCTTCTTGGTGACTCTGGGGTTAGTATTCCCTTAGGCAAAAGTATGGTGGGTTAAAAAGTACTGTGTGTGTGTGTGTGTGTGTGTGTGTGTGTGTGTGTGTGTGTGTGTGTAGGGAGGTGTCTGTGTCTGTCTGTCTGTGTTGGACAGAGGACAATTTGCAGGTATAGAACCACCATGTGGATCTCAGGGATCAAACTCCGGTTGTCGGGTTGACCACAAGTACCTCTTACCTACTGAGCCATCTCACCAGCCTATAGTGACTACTTCTATTAATAAATAATGCTCAGCAGTCAGATATTAGGGTATAAACCTGATAGATCTACAGAGTGATGGAGACACAATTGGCTGACCCTCCTCTCCACCTTCCCAGATAAAAAAAAAAAAGCCCTTAAATCTTTTCAAGACCCTCCTTATTTTTCCCTGTGTCTCTTTAGCCTTATCTGGGTACACACACACACACACACACACACACACACACACACACACACACACACACAGATCTCCTTGGTTTATTCCAGACAGCTGAACAAGGACTCTGCCCTCTGAACGAGAGTTTCACTCCATTGGCAGTCTCAGAACAACAGTATGAACAAATCTCCTGCAACACCAGCCCCAGGTAGATTTTTATATGATGAGCTTACATGAGCATGTGTTCACATGTGTGCACATGTATGTAGAGGCCAGAAGTCTAAGTTGAGTGTCTTTCTGGGATCACTCTCCACTTACTTTTTTTTTTTCGAGACAGGGTTTCTCTATGTAGCTTTGGAGCCTATCCTGGCACTTGCTCTGGAGACCAGTCTGGCCTCGAACTCTCAGAGATCCATCTGCCTCTGCCTCCCGAGGTCTAGAGGCAGGCATGTCCTCTAGACCTCGATTCCCATTCTACTCACTTCTGAAGTGAGAAGGCTGGATTCTACCCCATTGGTACATCTGAGATTATTAAACACACAGAAGCAGGGAGTGGCATGGTGTGGCTGCTAGCCGATAGGGGACCATGGGCATAGGGGACAAGTAGATGGCTGTTAGATGTGTGAAACTTTAGGTTTTCCTCTATCAGTTGACAATAAGCATTGTGCCCTTAAAAGGTGTTAAGTGAGTTTTTAGCACAGTGTGTGTGTGTGTGTGTTTGTGTGTGTGTGTGTGTGTGAGAGAGAGAGAGAGAGAGAGAGAGAGAGAGAGAGAGAGAGAGAGAGAGAGAGAGAGAGAGAGAGAGAGAGAGAGAGAGAGAGAGAGAGAGAACAGTGTCATCTACTGCCTGGCTGAGCAACAGCTGAATGGGCTGTGCCTGTCATGCACAGTGCAGCTGCATGGTTGTCTCTCTGGTGTGTGTGTGTGTGTGTGTGTGTGTGTGTGTATGCACATGCACCTGTGTATGGGGAAGCCTGAAGTTGATGCTGATGTCTTTCTTGATCCCTCTCCACCTTATTCATTGGGGCAGGCTCTCTCACTTGAACTCCGAGTCAAAGCCCAAATGTTTAGTCGGATGAGAGACATTGATGTTAATGGAGTTGTACTGGGGAAAAGCCACACTTTTCTGCAGCTTCTATGAGTCATCCCCCCCCCATAAGTTTGGGTAAGTTGTGTGTTCATTTTCATTCCATTATAGAAAGTCTTTAATTTTTTTTCTTTATTTTTGTCTTGACCCATTTTTCATTCAGTAGTGAGTTGCTCAGTTTCCATGAGTTTGAAAGCTTGCTTTTGTTTCTGTTGTTGATGTCTAACTAATCCATGGTGGTCAGGCAGGATGGAAAGTCTTATTCCAATTTTCTTGTTTCTATTGAGACTTGCTTTGTGTCTGAGTACGTGGTCAGTGTTGAAAAAATTCCAAGAAGTGCTGAGAAGAAGGTATAGTCTTTTGTGGTTTTGGTAAAATGTTATGTAAATATCTGTTAGGTCTATTTGGTTCACAATGCCAGTTAGTGCCAGTATTTCTGTTTAGTTTTTGTCTGGATGATTTGTCTATTGACAAGGGTAAGATATTGAAGGCTCCCACTTCAGTGTGTGGGTCAATATGTGGTTTAAGTTGTGTTTCCTTTATGAACTTGAATCTCCTGTGTTTAGTGCATAGATGTTAAGGTTTGCATAGATGTCCTCTTAGTGGACATTTCCTTTGATGAGGATGCAGTGTCTTTTCCTATCTCTCTTCTGATTAGTTTTGGTTTGAAGACTACTTTATTAGATATTAAAATGCCTACACAAGCTTTCTTCTTAGGTTCATTTACTTGGAGTATTTTTCCATCCTCTTACCCTGAGGTGATGTCTATCCTTGATGTTAATGTATTTCTTGGATGCAGTAGAGGAAAGGTCCTGTTTTCACATCCATTCTTTTAGTCTATGTCTTTTATTGGAGACCACTGATATTGAATAATATCAATGAGTAGTGAGCTCTAGTGGAAACATAGTGTCCTGGCTGTTATTGATTGTGTTTTTAGACTTGGATCTGGGCATCTGGGTTTGGGAAGACTGTAGTTCTAGGTACTGGTATCTCGTATTGTCTTTGTTGGATGGGTGTTTTGTGGCCCTCTCTGTTTCTTAGAGTGTGATGGCTGTGTGTTTCCTGATAAGAAATTCTTCTGGGATCCTGATAGTTTTGGGCACTGTGTTTCTATGTATTGGAATCTGGGGAATGGGGATGACCTAGGAAGAGGGTTGGCTGAGGTGGCTGACAGAAGGAAGAAAAACTGTATGTTCCACCAGGATCCCTGTAAATGGAGACAGAGAGTGAGGGGCAGTGCGTATTAGACACACAGGAATGGAGGGAGAGGTGAAGATCTGAAGTTGGCCCACCTGTTTTTGTGGCTAGAATAGTCTGTTGTAGTTGAGGCCTGGGATAAAGCAATGAGTGGGCAAAGGCTTGGAAAAGGAAGATCTGTTTGATGGGCTGGAGATAACGCCAATAGGGATGAGGGAAGCAGAGCTAGGGATGGTAGTTGAGTTTGGGGGAGAGGAAGGACAAGTGAGGATCTGCAGGTAGCCTATCTATTTCCTTGGTTGGTCACTTTTTTAAAACAAGGGCTCTCTACATAGCTCTGGTTGTCTTAGAATTCACTATATAAACAAGGCTGGCCTCAAACTCACAGAGATCTGCCTGTCTTTGCCTCCTAAGTACTAGGACTAAAGGTGTGCACCACCATACCAGGTTTCTTTCCCTTCCCTTCCATTCCCTTCCCTCCCCTCCCCTCCCCTTTTCTTTCTTTCTCTCTTTCTTTCTTTCTTTCTCTCTTTCTTTCTTTCTTTCTTCCTTTCTTTCTTTCTCTCTTTCTTTCTTTCTTTCTTTCTTTCTTTCTTTCTTTCTTTCTTTTGAGACAGGATCTTTCAATGAATCTGAAGCTCATTGATTGCCTACATCAGTTGGTCTCACCCTTCCAAATGCTATGACCCTTTAATACAATTCTCATGTTGTGGTGACTCCAACCACAAAATTATTTCATTATTATTTCAGAAATGTGATTTTTCTATTGTTATGAATCTTAATGTAATGTAAATATCTGACATGCATGATATCTGACATCAGACCCATGTGGAGGTCAAGACCCACAAGTTGAGAAGCAATGGCCTAGACTGTCTGACTAATGGGTCCCCAGAAACCTGTCTCTGACTCCCAGCACTGGAGCAACAGGAAAGTGACACCAGGCAGGTTTTCTATATGGGGGCTGGGGATTTGAACTGTGACACCATGCAGGCTTTCTATGTGGAGGGTGGGGATTTGAACTGTGGTTCTCTTGTTTGTGTGACAAATACTTTGTATACTGAGCCATCTCTTTCTGAACAGAAAAGGGGAAAAGGATGCTTTGTTTTATTGTTCCATAGTCTTATAATCCCCATAAGAGCACAGTCACTGATTTATTTAGCAAGTATCTAACAACTATTTCTCAAGCTAGACATTACAATAAAAAAGTTACACACAGAGACAACACCACTGTCAGACATAGCAGGCAGAACACAAACAAATAATTAAGCATCTAATGTGTGGGTGAGAGGTACAAATGAGAAAAATAAAACAAGACACAAAGATGGGAATGGTATTTTTATCAAGGTGAATAGGCAGAGCCTCTCTGAGAAAAATGGAATGTTTCAGAGACCAGAGGAAGAAGGATTTCAAGATAGACAATTGCCATAGTCTTTGTGATGGTTAAGTTTTAGTTGTCAACTTGCCACAATCTAGACTCACTTGGGAAGGGATTCTCCCTTCCCAAGATGGGTTGGCTAGATGGGTTAGCCTACGGCCTGTGTGTAGGGGATTGTTTTGAGAAAGCAAGGCCAGCACTGGCATGCATGCATTAATCTGTTGCTCTCTGCTCTTGACCATGGATGTGACGAAACCAGTTCTCTCAAGCTCCAGCTACTGTGACTTTCCTGCTATGATGGACTATAACATGGTGAACTAAAATAAATCCCTTCTCCCTCAAGATACTTTGCCAAGGAGAGAAGGCAACAGGAAACAAAATGAAAACAGCCTAGGAGGGAGCAGAGAGAGCATGGTGGCCATGTCTGATCGGCAGGCAGTTTGGAGTCAGGAGAAATGCAACTGAGGACGGAGACTGGGGTGATGGCAGGTCAGTATGGCTTTGGCTTTGAAATGGGGCAGCAGGATGGAACTTGAAGCAGAATGATAGACTTTGACTCAACAGGATTGATTTGTTATTGAAAATAGATTTGGATAAGTGACAGGGGTAATAAAGTAGTACAGAAGTCATGTAGAAGGCTATGGAAAGAACTCAGGAGACAGAAAAGTGGTCATTAGTCCAGAGTGACTCAATGGAAGATGCTACAAGAATTGGGCTGTTGATAGAGTTTGACTAGTGTAAGACGATAGCTGGATGTTGCCATAGAGACAATGTAGCATGCGGACCAAGGACTTTCCTCCCCAGTACCTTCTATATCATGACATCTCTAACTAGTCTCTGCATGAATAACCCCTGGGCAGATCATTCCTTATCTCACACCACAGCTTCCTCTGCCCCAAACCTTCTTCCTGGGGCTCACTCCTTCCATGTCCCTGTGTTCTTACCATGGCTTTCTAATTAGCACAGTCTCCCACAGGATGGCCCTCCAGTCTCCTGACACACATACTACCAGGATTCTCCCTGAGCCAAGGCTCTCCCACATCCTGTCTGTACTCCCTTTCTGGGATATCTTCAGTCCCTTTGGGGGGACATTGTCTTCCGGGCATGGTGTCACCACTGCTCTCTTGAACTGTCAGCAGTGGTGATTAGCCAAAGGTGACCTGCACAAGATTAGGCTCATTAATTTCCCACCTTGGAGGTCTTCCCTCTCTCCAATAATTTATAGTTAGTTAATGGTTACTAGAGGAGAGGGTTCACTAGGTTCCCCCACACACCAACATGAATAAACAGTTAAAGGCTATTATAGAGAGGAGCTCACAAGGCCATGCCCCTTCCCAAGGATATATAGACAGTTCAGAGCTACTGAAGCCATAAAAAGATATCTCTCATCAGTAGTATCACACTCAATGGTTCATCAAGCTACATTTCTATAGAATCCTGCCTGTGTCTGCTGTTGGGCCTATTCTTGTTTCACTTCTGTTGCTGTCGTAAAATATTCCAAAACAAGCAACACAGGAGAGAAAGTGTTGATCTAGTCCACAGTTCCAGGCCACATCATGGAGGTAAAGAGAGCTCACGTAGCTAGCTGGCCAGATCACATCCACAGATGAAAGCAGAGAAAAGAGCATGGGTCCTGGCTTGCTGACTTCACTTAACACTTGGATAACTTTCTCTACTCTTCCACATCTCAGAGCCCAGCCCACAAGACAGTGCTGCCTACACTCAAGGCAAGTCTTCCCATGTCAATCAAGACAATCCCCCACAGACTTGTCCACTACCCAATCTGATCTAGACAATTGCTTATGAAGTCATTCCCAGGTGATTCTAGGTGTGGCAAGTTGAAAATTAGAAACCTAAGTGCCCTCAGAAATGAACAGATGGCTCTTCATATCTCAGGAAAAGAGTTCCTTGACCCCCGTGAACTGGAGACACTGGGGGAAGCTGCTCTGGGGCTTGTCTGGTAACAGCACCAGACTGGCTACTGCCCTCGAGCTGCTTCAGAGAGTTACTCATAGGCTCTGCTCACTGTTATGTTCTGACCGCAAATCTGAATTCATCAATTGAACACTGTCTATCCTGTCTTCTACAAGAAAGAAAACAGACAGCTGGATTAGTTAGCTTATCCCTGAGAAAACTAACGTAACTGAAGTCTCTTCTTGACCTGTCAACGCCTACACCCATTCTCTGCTTGCCTGCCTGTTATAGAGGAAGGAGAGCTGTACTCCTGTGTAAAAGCCACTCCTCCACTTTAAACTGCATCCCATCTCCTCTTCTTACAGAGTAAGAAGCTGTAGTCACTGATATTGGAGGGAACTGTGGGGTAAGGAGGGAACTGTGGGGTAAGGATAACATTTTTTTAATGGATGGAGACTAGACAGATAGCTCAGCAGTCAAGAGAGCTTGTTGCTCTCACAGGGGACCCAACTTTGATTCCTAGCTCCCACAGTGGGCAGCTCACAACCACTTGTAACTCCAGCTTCAGCAGACCAAATTCCCTCTTTTGACCTCTGCGGCCAATGCACTCATGGCATATACCCACACACAGAGATATGCTTGTGCACACAATCAAAAATAAAATATTTTGTAAAACTAACCCAAGAACCCTTTATAAAAGTAATAGGAAAACCCACATTAATATAAGGCCAGTGTACCTTGAAAAACTGACTGAGAAGTGTCAACTCTGAGACACCACCTATGAGATTATTAGATACTAAAGACAGAAACAATAGAAAGTCCCAACCCCAACCCCCCACACTCTTACCCTATAGAGGACAGAAAGGATATTGGCGTGGGGTGTGCCCTGCAAAGCTAAGTGAGAAGAGAGCATTCTTTTTAAATAGCTGAAGGAAAACAAATAAATCATGAGCCAAGGCCTTTGTATGCAGCAAAGCATCGTTCTATCATCAAGGCTGGAAAACAACTTTTACGCACAAGGAGCTGGAGAAATTGGCCCACATGATTGCTTTTTGCATAATCTGCTCTAGGATGACCCAAGAATGATGTGAACATACAATTTATTTCTCTGATGCTCTAAGATTCAAACAGGGGCCAAGAGCCAGGAAGGCAAAGAAATTATAAATGTCCTATGTCCCAGTGAATGAACACAGCTTCAAATCAGACTGAAGAAACTCAGAGCCACAGTCTCTCACACCCCAGGTGGCTGACTCCCTTGGAGTGCCTTTCTCTAATTATCTCCTACTTTATTTTTACTTTTAAAAATACATATTTATTTTTATATTTTACATGTATGAGTGTTTTGCCTGCATATCTGTCTGTCTGTATACCACAAATGTCCCCGATGCCCACAGAGGCCAAGAGAGGGTGCTGTGTCCGCTGGGACTAGAGTTACAGATGACCATGAGCTGCCATGTGTGTGCTGGGAAACAAACCCGGGTCCTTTTAACTGCTGGGCCACTTTTCCTTTATTGTTCAAGACAGGGTCTTTCCCTGAACCTGGATTCTCCATTTTGGCTATGCTAGCAAGCCAGTACCCTTGACTCTGTCCCCCACCAGTGCTGGCCTCCATATGTGCACATGCACACAGGGCAAGGACTCACACACATGTACACACGTGGACACATAAATCACACAAAAGAACACATATCACACACACATGCACACACATGAACACATATCACAAATACAGACACATACTACACACATACATGAACACATGTACCACAGTTACACATACACACATGAATACACATACATATATGAACACACACTAACACACACACATACACATTTGAACACATGTCACACAAAGGAACACATATCACACATCTGTACACACACAAACACATCACACATGCACATGTACACACAAACACATATCACACACATACATGAACACACATACATGAACACATATACCACAGCTACTCTCTCTCACACACACAGAGATGAACACATGTACCACAGCTACTCACACACACACACACACACACACACACACACACACACAAATACACAGATGAACACATATACCACAGTTACTTACACACACACACACACACACACACACACAAACACACAGATGAACACATATACCACAGCTACTCTCTCTCTCTCTCTCTCTCACACACACACAGATGAACACATATACCACAGCTACTCTCTCTCTCACACACACACAGATGAACACATGTACTACAGCTACTCACACACACACACAAAAATACACAGATGAACACATATACCACAGCTACTCACACACACACACACACACACACACACACACACACACACACACACACACACACGTGAACACATATACCACAGCTACACAAAGGTTTTTGGAGCTGAGAAGAATACAGAAGAAGGCAGCAGATTAGGACAGTCGTGGGTAGTAAAGATGTGGGTACTAAACTATCCTGACTTGGAATTTACAAGCCAGTGGGTATGAAGAGGAGTGAATAAAGGTATTTTAACAAGTATCAACACTGGGTAGTGACTAAAGTAAAATGCACACATTTGCAAATATCAAAGAAATTCCTTTTAAAAGAGCAAAGATTACATTTTATATAGAGTAAGGAACACACTAAGCATAACATGGAGTAGTTACAAGATAAATTGACATAAGGCATTGGCAGGCAATATGTTAGTGAGATCAGCAAATATGAATAAGCTTAAGTTGCCCAGAAAAAGAAATTATTCTCAAAATATCTGATAAAGCAATAGGCTCTAGTCTATGCCATGCAGAGGCTTTTTAAATGAGGTTACTAAAAATCCTTTATTTGGGGCCAGTGAAATGACTCAGTGAGCAGAGGGGTATAACCTGCCAAGTCTGATAACCTGAGTTCAAATCAGGGACTCACATGGTGGAATGAGAGAACTGACTCCCATAACCTCTCAGTAGCATTCATGCATGTGTGGACACACAGTAAATATTTTATTTATTCATTCATTTATTTATTTATTTTTGTTTTTCAAGACAGAGTTTCTCTGTAGTTTTGGAAGCTGTCCTGGAACTCGCTCTGGAGACCAGGATGGCCTGGAACTCACAGAGATCCGCCTGCCTCTGTCTCCCGAGTGCTGGGACTAACGACATACACTACTGCCGCCTGATGACACAAAGTAAATAAATAACAATAATAAAAAGATTTTAAACTCCTTTACTGGAGAAAAAGAGGACAGGAAAAGTTACACAAGCTAAGTGTGGACAGTGGTAAATGGTGGATGACAGCTGCGATGTCACAGAGTGCAGGATTTAGGACAAGATGCTTTGACAAGATAAAGGAACATATTACAAGGCACTAATGTACATCTATCAGTCATAAATAGCCTTGTGGAGATATGGTATGTGTGAAAAGTGGGCTTCACATCTAGGGAAGAAGAAATGGACAGGAAAAATGATGAGGAGAGAGCTTTCCATGCTGCTTTCACAGAGGAGACCATGAGTGAAAACAAACTATGAAGAGATGGCTCAGTTGCCACTGGCGATCAACCATGTGTTTTAATAAAGAATGTGAGTTCTCATCAAGCAGGCTGCAGCTTCACTGAACTCGAACCAGATCAGGAAGGTGATACCTGTAAGTTCCACAGGAGGAATATCACCAACAGAACACTCTGATCACAACACAGGAAAGGTAGACGCCAAAATCCATGCTTAGAGCCTTTCTCCTGGCGCTGACAAGATGGCTCAGCTGGTAACAGTGCTTGCTGCTGGGCCTGATAACCTGGGTTGGATCCCTGGGACCCACATTGTGGAAGGACATTACCAAGTCCTGCAAGTTGTCTTCTGATCTCCATAAATGTGCCTTACATGTGTACACAGACATGTACACAATAGACAGACAGAGAAGCAGACATGTCCCAGAGCTCACTGGCTAGCCAGTCTAGAATAACTGGTAAGGTGCAAGTGAGAGACTCTGTCTAAAAAATATGGTAGATAGTGGCTGGGCGGAGATTTAGCTCAGCAGTTAGGAGCAATTACAGCTCTGACAGCACGCACATGGTAGCTCACGACCACCCTGAACTCCAGTTCCAGGACATCTGCTGTCCTCTTCTGACCTCCACGGGCTCTGACATGCATGCGATGCAATACATACATTAAACTATACACATATACATATTAAATAAATAAATATTAAAAGTAAGGTGCACAACTCCTGTGGTATGACATCAGAGGTTGATCTCTGGACTCCATACACATCCACACTTGTTCACCCACAAACACATGAACACACACAGACACACACACACACACACACACACACACACACACACAGAGAGAGAGAGAGAGAGAGAGAGAGAGAGAGAGATTGAGAGAGACAGAGACAGAGACAGAGACAGAGGCAGAGAGAGAATCCTTTTGGATAAGGAAAACATTGTAACATACTCACAGAAGGCCAAGTGTCTGGCCCAAATGGCTGGACTTGAAAAATCTCACAACTTGTGTAGAACTATATGGCATGTTCAAAAGCATCTTGCTTCAGAATGCCCCAGACTAAATCTTGTTCTGCTTCCATCCAACAAATCTGCATAGCAGGACATGAAAGGATTAACTGTCTCCCAGTGACTTGACTACATTCCAGAGTGAAGCTCAAGAGTATTTATATCAAGTGTATAAATACCCAACACCCAATGCGTTAAAATGCATAGTGTCTGGCATCCAATGAAAAATTACCAGGCATGCAAAGAAGCGAGAAAATACAACCTATAATGAGGAGAAAAATCAATTAACACCAACCATAACTGGACTCACACATTACAGTCAGCAGACAAGGACATGGAAGGAGTTATATTTATAACTCAAGCATAAGAAAGTTGATACCAAGACATATGAGATTCATCTATGATCCAAGTTGAATATCAAGAGATGAAAACTGCAGTGTTTTATATGAAAATGCACTGGGTGTCATTATTAGCAGAAAGGATATAATGTTGAGCAAATCTAAAGGCCATGGAAGTATCAATCTAAAAGGATCCACAGAGGATGTCTCTAATGTCCTGTGAAAAATGAAATGAGCTGTTGGAAAGATGGCTTAGTGGGTAAGAGGACATACTGCTCTTCTAGAAGAATTTAAACTTCCAGCAGCCAAGTGATGTCACAAGCACCTGAAACCCTGGCTCCAGGGGCTCTGATGAACTGAAGGCCTCTGTGACACTGTACTCATGTGCACATATACATAGACACATGCACAGATATAATTAAAAATAAATCTTAAATAGCAGATCACTACATATATTGGAAAAAACAAGGAGAATGTTGTGAACAGTTTCATGACAAATAATTTGATGGTTTATATGTAATGACTGAAAAATACTACTTCTGGAATCTTATTAAAGAACAGATAGATAATCTAAGTAGTCCTATGTATATGAAAGAAATGGAACTAGTAGTAAGAAACATTCAATAAACGAAGTCTGCAGACCCATATAACCACAGAAAAGTCTATTCAATATCTAAATCAACTCAGTGCCAACGTTTTCACAAAGTTCACAGAGGAGCATGGCCCTGCCCTAGCATTATTACAAGCATGTTTCTGCTACCAAAACCAGACAAAGCCTGTACGATAACTCAGTGGGTAAAAGTACTTTCCATGCAATTGATGAGCTAAATTTCATCCCCAGAACCTATGTTAAAAGGCGGGTTTGGTAGTGACAAGCTGGGACATGGGAGATGCAGAGGGAGAATCCCCCAGAAGCTTGTGGGCCAGCTAGCCCAGAGTGTTCAGCACAGTGGCAGAAACAGCAAAAGAGATCATGCATAAAAACAAGGTGGATAGAGAAGACAGATGGCTGAATGTTGTCCTCTGACTCTCAACGTGTGCACCATAGCACACATATGCCTACACACACACACACACACACACACACACACACACACACACACACACACACACACACTTTAAAAACAGACAAAGGCATTATTACAGAAGATAAAGACCGAGAGACGTCTGACGCTAGGGACCTGCTCACCAGATCTGAACTCGGCGGCCAGATCCAGGGCCGAGGCCCCAGTAACAGTTCCGTCTCCATCCACTGGCCCAGGTAGGCCAAGGGCTGTTTCCGGTTCCGGTTCTGGTTCCAGTTCCAGTTCCGGTTCGGCGGCCCTGCTTGGAGACAATAAAGGAACTTCTTGAGGCATCACTATCCCTGACTTCAAGCTCTATTACAGAGCTATAGTCCTAAAAACAGCTTGGTATTGGCACAAAAATAGACAGGTAGACCAATGGAATAGAGTTGAAAACCCTGATATTAACCCACACACCTATGAACACCTGATTTTTGACAAACACTCTAAATTTATGCAATGAAACAAAGAAAACATCTTCAACAAATGGTGCTGGCATAACTGGATGTGGACATGTAGAAGATTACAGATAGACCCAAGCCTATCGCCCTGCACAAAACTTAAGTCAAAATGGATCAAACACCTCAACTTAAACCCAGCCACACTAACCCTATTAGAAGACAAAGTGGGAAATACCCTTGAATTAATTGGTACAGGAGACTGCTTTCTGAATATTACACCAGTAGCACAGACACTGAGATCAACAATTGATAAATGGAACCTCCTGAAATTGAGAAGCTTCTGTAAGGCAAAGGACACAGTCAGCAAGACAAAATGGCAGTACACAGACCGGGAAAATATATTCACCAACCCCTCATGTGACAGAGGGCTGATCTCCAAAATATACAAAGAACTCAAAAACACCAATCAAATTAAAAAGTGGGGTACAGAACTAAATAGACAATTCTCAATAGAGGAATTTAAAATGGCTGAAAGGCACATAAGAAAGTGCTCAACATCCTTAACCATCAGGGAAATGCAACTCAAAACAACTCTGAGATACCATCTTACTCCTGTAAGAATGGCCAAAATCAAAAACACCAATGACTGTTTATACTGGAGAGGATGTGGAGAAAGGTGAACACTTCTTCACTGTTTGTGGGAGTGCCAACTTGTACCACCACTTTGGAAATCCATATGGCGACTCCTCAGGAAAATGGGAATCAGTCTACCACAAGATCCAGCAATTCCACTCTTAGGTATATACCCAAAAGAAGCACATTCATACAACAAGGACATCTGTTCAACGATGTTCATAGCAGCACTATTTGTAATAGCCAGGAACTAGAAGCAGCCTAGATGCCCCTCAACCGAAAAATGGATAGAGAAAATGTGGTACATTTACACAAATGTGGAGTACTACTCAGTGGAAACAAACAAACAAACAAACAAACAAACAATGGAATCTTGAAATTTGCAGGAAAATGGATGGAACTAGAAGAAACCATTCTGAGTGAGGTAACCCAGTCACAAAAAGACAAACATGGTATGTATTCACTCATATGTGGATTTTAGACATGGAGTAAAGGATTACCAGCCTACAATCCACACTGCCAGAGAAGCTAGTAAACAAGGAGGACCTTAAGAGAGACATACATGGTCCCCTGGAGAAGAGGAAAGGGTCAAGATCCCCTGAGCAAATTGGGAACATGGGAAGAGGAGTTAGGGAGCTAGGAGAATGAGAAGGGAAGAAGAGGAGGGATGCAGAGGATATGAGGGAGCAGAAAGGTTGAGTCAGGGGAAGAATAGAAGATAACAAGAATGGAGATACCATAATAGAGGGAGACATTTTAGGTTTACAGAGAAATCAGGCACTAGGGAAATGTCTGGAGATCTACAAAGATGACACCAGCTAACAATCTAAGCAACAGAGGAGAAGCTACCTTAAATGCCCTCCCCTGATAATGAGATTGATGACTGATTTATATGCCACCGGATAGCCCTCATCCAGCAACTGGTGGAAGAAGAAGCCAACACCTACAACTTATCACTGAACTGAACTGGAATCCAGATGCAAAGAAGGATGAGTGAAGAGCAAAGGGGTCCAGACCAGGTTGGTGAAACCCACAGAAACAACTGGCCTAAACATTGGAGAACTCTTGCTCCCCGACTGATAGCTGGGATACAAGCTTGGGACTGATCCAGACCCCAGGAACATGGATTTCATTGAGGAAACCTTGGAAATCTATGGACCTCCTGTAGTAGTTCAGTACTTATCCCTAGCATAGGTGTGGACTTTGGGAGCTCATTCCACATAGAGGAATACTCCCTGAGCCAAGACACACAGGGGTGGGCCTAGGCCCTACCCCAAAGGATACGATAGACTCTGATGACACCCTATGGAAAGCCTCACCATCCAGGGGGAGCAGAAAGGATATGTGATAGGTTCGTCTCTTCAGAAAGTAAATGTTCAGCTTCTAGGGATTGGAACTTTATCTCAGGGAACCAGATATTGAAGGATAAAGAAGATGGTTGTAACATGAGTGATAAAAACCCAGAGACTGCGTTCAAGCCGAAGATCAGAAGCAAAGCAGCCAGCCAGTTGCTCTTACCTCTACCAAGGCTGAAATGGAGATCGTGTTGTCCTTATGACTGGAAACTGAATCTCACATGAGGACATTTGCTTCTTCCTTATATACCTCTCTAGTGCTGGGATTAGAGCGAGACCCATAGAAGGATGCAGGGCACTTTGCTTTGCTCAACTTGGGGCTCATTTGGTAGAGGTCTACTGGGGATGAGTCTTTGAGATCAGAAGACACACATGTAAAACATGAAGAGATGTGCAAAGGACACACAGAAATGCAACCATGACAAAAAAGCAAGGCACCATGACTCCTCTGATAGATCATTACTCCTCAATTCCTGAGTCCAAAGGCACTGGATGAATGAAAGGCAAATGACAACTCAGAAGTTCACTTGTAAAGAATGGATAGAGAAAATGTGGTACATCTACACAATGGAGTACTACTCAGTGGGGGGAAAAAAACAATACAATCTTGAAATTTGCAGGCAAATGGATGGAACTAGAAGAAACCATTTGAGCGAGGTAACCCAGTCACAAAAAGACAAACATGGTATGTACTCACTCAAATATGGATTCTAGACATACAGCAAAGGATTAACAGTCTACAACCCACACCACCAGAGAAGCTAAGAAACAAGGAGGACCCTAAGAGAGACATACATGGTCCCCCAGAGAAGGGGAAAGGGACAAGCTCTCCTGTGTAAATTGGGAGCATGGGAGGAGGAGAGAGGGAGCTTGGATAATGAGAAGGGGGGAAGAAGAGGGGTGAGGAGGACAGGAGGGAGCAGGAAGGTTGAGTTGGGGCAAGAATAGAAGAGAGCAAGGTAAGAGATACCATAATAGAGAGAGACATTTTAGGTTTACAGAGAAATCAGGAACTAGTCAAATGTCTGGAGATCTACAAAGATGACACCAACTAACGATCTAAGCAACAGAGGAGAGGCTACCTTAAATGCCCTCCCCTGATAATGAGATTGAAGACTGACTTATATGCTATCCTATAGCCTTCATCCAGTAGCTGGTGGATGAAGCAGAAGTAGAAGCAGACACTCACAGCTAAACACTGAACTGAACTGTAATCCAGTTGCAGAGAAAGAGGAGTGATGAGCAAAGGGGCCAAGACCAGGCTGGTGAAACCCACAGAAAGAGCTGAACTTAACAAGGGGGAGCTCTTGGTCCCCAGACTGACAGCTTGGAAACCAGCATGGGACTGATCCAGATGCCCTTAATGTGGGCAACAGTGAGGAGACCTCAGAAATCTATGGGGACCCTTGTAGTAGATAGTACTTATCCCTAGCATAGGAATGGACTTTGGGAGCCCATCCCACATAGAGGGATACTCCCTGAGCCTAGATAGGTCTAGGCCCTATCCCAAAGGCTATGGCAGACTCGGAAGACGCCCCTATGGAAGGCCTCACCCTCCCTGGGGAGCAGAAAGGGTATGGGATGCCCTTAGTTGGGAGGGGCAGGGGAGGAAGGGAGGGAGAGGGAACTGGAATTGATATGTAATCTTGTTTCTAATTCAAATAAAAAATTAAAAAAAGAAGATAAAGACCAATATCCTTTGTAATTTTATGCAAAATTTTAATAAAATTTTATAACTCAAATACAAAAAATATGAAAAGAAAAAATGTATCATGCACAAATGGAATTTTTCCCTAGAAATTTAAGGTTAATTTAGCATTCTACAAATCATCTCAGTATAAGCTATTGTGTTAAGAAATAAACCATGTGTTTGAGCCTGGAGACATGATTAGCAGTTAAGAGCATTTGTTGCTCTTGCACAGGACATAGGCTCAGTTCCCAGCACCCATATGCAGCTGACAACCATCTGAAACTAGTTCCAGGGGACTGTATACATTTTTCTTGCCTCCACAGTGTGCATCTATATATGCATGAAAGCCACTAATACACATAACTTACTAGGAGTAAATCAATGAAAACAGAATCGTGTGACTGGGTTAGGGCGTGTGGGTGTAGCTCAGTTGGTAGAGTGCTTTCCTAGGACTCACGAGACCTTGGGTTTGACCTCTTGCATCACATAAACTGGGCATGGTGGTTAATCCCAGTACTCAGGGTATAGAGGGGAATAATCAGAAGTCCAAGATCATTCCTGGTTACATAGAAAGTTGGAGGCAAGCCTGGGATTCCTGAAACCCAGTATCAAAAAGCAAAACAAAATAAAATAAAACCCCCATGATCATCAAGTGTTCAAAGTGTTGATAAGGGCTCAGCAGACTAGTGATGGAAGGCTACTTTTGTGTCCTAATCAACTGTTTTGAAAACACCCCATGTTTTGTACTCTTCTTCCATGAGAAGAACTAAGGAGACCTGTACTCTCCCTTTCTATGTAATATTTCTTGCAGGTCCCAGCTGCAGCAGTGGAACCGGAAATGAAATGAAAAGCATCCAGACTGGCTAGAAAGAAAAGCTGTCTTTCTCTATTGTGGTAATTCGTGTAGAACACATAAGAAAAAGTGACTAGGCTTTTATCAGTTTTGTGTAATGAAACACCAGCTATCATACCTTTGTTTTTGTCTATTTGACACAGGCATAAACTTAGGAAGAGGGTGTCTCAACTGAGAAATTTTCACTATCAGATGGCCTATGGGCCTGTCTGCTGGTCATTTTCTTGATTGCTGCTTGATACTGGAGATCCCAGCCCACTGAAGGCAGCATCATCCCTAGGCGGTGCCATCCCTGGGCAGCTGGGCTGCCTACAAGCCTGCTGATCGAAGCAGGGCAACCTCCAGAGTGCTCTGTGGTTCTTGCCTCAGGTTCTGCTTGAGCTCCTGCCCTAACTTCCCTCAGTGACGGACTGACAGACTGTGATCCAGATGTGTAAACTGAGCAACCCTTTCTTCTTTAACTTGCTTTTAGTTACTTTATTACAGCCACAGGAAGAAAACTAGGACATCAGCCTGTGGGGATCAACCATCTTTCTCTATGTAATTAATGAATGGTAGGAAACTGAAATTAAATAAAATCTCATTTATGATTTCATCAGAAACATGAACTACTCAGGAATGAATCTTACAGTAGGTGCATGAGATCCACACACAAACCACTGCAGGAATTAACATAGGCACACATGGCAGAGATGTGCCACAGTCATAAGTGAGAATATCACAAATCCAATCTATAATGACATATCACAACACACATGCACACACACACAGCACACATGTGCATACTTGAACACACACGTCATACACACAGAAACACACACAGCACACACACACACATACACGTATAATCACCCACACACGCTCACACATGCACACACACAGGCAGGAACACACATGCATACACACACATAATCAAGCACACACACTCACACATGCACACACATACATGTACACACACACAAACATTTTCAAATGGATGGATTCGTTTTAAGCATTGGGAAGCAGTCTGGAGGAATGTTACTTTTTAATCCTTCTAGTGACAGAAAATGTGCAGCTGCTTTAGCAAAACAGCTTCTCTAGCTCCTTAAAACCTAAACATGTCCCCATCCTATGATCCGATCATTCAAATCATAGGTACTTACCCAAAGAATACAAGCAGGTGTCTATGCAGATGTTTTTCACGCTCCTAGCATCTTTATCTGTTTTAGCCAGAGACTAGAAACTGTCAAGCGTGGTGGTGCATTGCTAAAATTCTCAGCATTTCAGTTCTGATGCAGGAGGCTCTGTGAGGCTTAGGTCAGTCTGGGATACAAAGCAAGACCTTGTCTTTAAAAAACAAGGCAAACAAATCCACCAAAGAAAACCCTTTAAGTCACAAATGCCATGAGGCGGACAGATCAGCAAGTTAGCTATTGGGCGTCCAAACAGTGACAAAATTCTATTCAGAAATAAAAGCAAATGAAGGCTGAAACATGGATGAATCCCAGATTAATTTCTCTGTGTCAAAGAACTTACACACAAAAAGAATATAGATTGTGGGATTCCATTCATGTTAAATTCTAAGGATGTGAGATGACCTGCTGGGACAACACAGGTGAGAATCCACTGACTGACATGGACCAGAGAGATCCTGGAAGGTTACACTCTTGTGCTTTGTCAGGGTGTTCACTGTCTTGATTGTGGGGCCTTTTTTGTTGGTGTTCATGAATGTCAACACTTGTCAAGTTGTGCATCTTAAACACATATAGTCTGTTGCTTATTAATTATATTTCAATAAGATTATTAATAAAAGTCTGTCATATAAAACATTCTTTTGAGACAAGATATTTTATGTTGTTCAGATGCCCTCAACTCACCATCTTCCTCCCCCCCCCCCCCCCCGACTCTGAATAGTAAGATTAACATCAAGGGCCTGCCTATCTACCTGTGAATACACACACACACACACACACACACACACACACACACACACACACACACTTTTGAGAGAGTTTTTCATTGTGTTTAGTTTGGCTCGCCTGATATTCTGGATTCCAAAATATTTTTAATGATGCTGCTCCAACGGGGATTTTAAACCAACTTATCATTACACAACTATGGAAAGACTATTAAAATGTAAAGGGAATTAGAGAATTTTGAAAAACACAGATAATCAAACCACTAACTATTGCATTTATAAAGCACATTTAAAGTAATAATTAGAGAATAATTCATGCATATAAACACTGAAGAATCAAAATAGCCTACTTCAAAAATATGTATAATGCTTCTCCAAAAAATACAAGAAAGGAAATCATTACTATAAGTAGATCAACAGCTGAGATGGAGAACAGGAAAGTAGTAGATATAAAAAACCCAGGTTTAGGGCCTGGAGAGATGGCTCAGTAGTTGCAGAGGACTTGAGTTCATTTCCATGCTGGGCAGTTCACAACTGCCTGTAACTCCAACTCCAGGGGATTAAATGTGTCTCTTCTTGCCCCTACAGCCCCTACACTCAGTTGTACACACCTACACACAGGTGCACACATACACATTAATCAAATAAAATTGTTTTGATTTAAAGGTTTAAAAATAACATAAATAAATAAAGTAGGGGCTCGTGTGTGTGTGTGTGTGTGTGTGTGTGTGTGTGTGTGTGTGTGTGTGTTTGATTATTGGCAAAGCAGAAACATCCACTAATCTAGAGACAACGTTCTTTTAAAATGAAGATTCTACTTTTCACACTTTTATAGAAACACATTCAGTGAAAATAGTAAGAGGTGGAAGTTCACTGGCTGTAAGTTGGTATATGTTTTGACATTTAGAATCACGTTAGCATTTCACATATTCAAAGAATAAAGTAAAGCCAACCTGAGAGAATGCATATAAATATCACCTTTAAGAACTCTCTGAGAAAGTACTGATTAATTGAAAAAACAAAAATCGAGGAGAATACAAGCTCAAAATATCTTAAATAAAAGGATCAAAGAATATCAATAAAGAATAAACACAGCCCCCCATCAAGTACTTCAGTGGCAAAACAAAAGTCACTTAGGTCCTATTTCTTCCAAGACTGTGTTAAATGAGGGAGATGATTCCTAGGGAGATGACTCAGTGGATCAGGGCAGGTGCCGTGCAAGCCTGAGGATCTGAGTTCAAATCTCCAGTACCCACATTAAAAACTAAGCATGGCCACATATACACTGGCAACTCAAGCGCTGTACATGCCACTACAGTAGCAAGTCAAGACAAGAGAACGGCCGAGGCCTGTGGGCTCTTAGCTCAGCTCCAAGTTCTGTGAGAGACGCTGTCTTAAATGAGTAAGATAGAAAGTGATAGAGTAGGACAAATGGTGTCCTCCTATGGCTTCTGCAATCGTTACTTTTCTGTTGCTGGCATAAAATACTCCCAGAAAGGCAAGTTAGGAAAGAGAGGGCTTGCTTCTGCTTGTAGTTTGATCACACAGGGGAAGGCATGGTGGCAGGAACATGAGGCCTGATCACATTTTATCCATACACAGGAGAGGGGGATGCAGCAAGCAACAAAACTTCAAGGTTCTCCCCACCCCACCCCGTGACATATTTCCTCCAACAAGGGTCCAGCTATTAAAAGTTCTATAACCTTTACAATTAGCAACAGTGACTGGGAATCAAGTATTCAGACACATGTGTCTAAAGGGGAAATTCCTTATGCAAAGCACAACAGCTTCAGTTTGTACACAAAGTACACAACATACACACACAGAGAGAGAGAGAGAGAGAGAGAGAGAGAGAGAGACAGAGAGAGACAGAGATAGAGACAGAGACGGAGAGACAGAGAGAGGGAGGGAGAGAGATGTATTTATGCACACATACAATCAATCAATAAATAAACTTTTTAAAAAATGCATTAACTGGTTGTCACCACAAGAGACTCTAGGTCAATCCAGACTGTGGAAGATTATAAAAAATAACAGGTTTGGAGTATTTTAAATGCCAGTGGTATGTAGAACACAGGAAGAGTGTGGAAACTGCTCCAGATCGAAGAGGCAAGATGAAGAAAATTGAATTCTGCATTACAAAACACAGTTGTCACAAAGGACACTAGTGGGATAATAGATGAAATTAAAACATAAACAATTGATTAGATAACAGAGTCGGGGCAATGTTTGCTCGCCTGTTTGACAGCTGCCCTGTGCTCATGTGATAGAATGTCTTCAGAAATAATTAGGAGGGAGTAAACAAACTTGACATGATGCATCTCAGTACCAAATTGGGAGGTGGGGGTGGTCTGCAGACGATTAACTGTAAGCAGGTCTGAGCAAGTATATACGGAAGTTCAAGCATTATTTTTGAAACTGTTGAAGAATAATTGGGCAACTATGACAAAGCAAATCTTAAAACTTATAATTTTACGCCCCCCCCCCACACAATAGTCCTGGTGCCCAAAATGTATGCATCATGGATTGCATGGGACCTCCCACCCCCACTCCTGGGCTCACTTGTTGGAGCACTTGGTCCCCAGCTGGTGACCAAGTTTTGAAAGGTACAGCCTTGCCAGAGGAGTGAGTCCTTGTGGCTTGGTCACCCAGCCTCCTTTCCCGTGCCCCTCCCTGCTGCCTGACTGCTAACAGTTGGAGTGATTGGCTCACTGGCTCACTTCCTGCAACACATCTTCTCAGCCATGGTGGTGAGGTGCACAGGAGAGGGGTAAAGGGCAGCTTTGTCCCCTTGAACTATGAACTCAAATAATCCTGCCATTCCTCAAGTTGCTTCTTGTCACAGGTAGATGGCAGCAAAGAGAAAAATGGTCAGTGTACTAACCAAGTCTCTTTAATCCACAATGCTTCTTATTCTCCAATGTTGATTATTTACATGTCAATTATGAATCTCTCTCCATAAAAATCTTCAACTCTTGGGGACAGGAAACTTTGCTCCCCCTCCCCCACAATCAAATATCCATTAATTTCTAAGCCTGAGGAGATAGAAAATAAATACTCTTTAAAAAATTTGATTTCATTTTTATTTATATGGATGCATGTGCTTTTGTTGGTGGGGTATGCGCATGTGAGTGCAGGTACCCAAGAGGCCAGAGATGTCTGGTCCTTTGATGCTGACATTACAGAAGGTTGGAGGACACCTGATGTCCTGGGAAGCAATCTTGGGTCCTCTGTGTGCTCTTATTGTTGAGTCATCTCTTCAGCCCCACAAATATTCTTGAATGAATGAATGAATGAATGAATGAATGAATGAATAGGTTGTATAGTCAAACTGTCTATGTCCAGGTCCCTGGTCTTCTTTATTTGGGCAAGTGTCTAAAGTTCTGTGGAACTCAGCTCCTAAAGAATACTTAATTCTTATTTTTTGCTGGTGTGTGTGTGTGTGTGTGTGTGTGTGTGTGTGTGTGTGTGTCTGTTCCTTGGGTTTTGCTGGTGTGAGATTATCTATTGCCTGTGTTTTTAGGGTATAGTTAGCTTCATGGGGTTTTCCTTCTAGTATCTTCTGGAGGGCTGGGTTTGTGGATAGATATTACTTAAATTTGACTTTGTCATGAAATATCTTGTCTTCTTTATCTAAGGTGATTGACAGTTTTGATGATAGTAGTCTGGGCTGGCGTCTGTGGTCTCTTAGAGTCTGCAAGACATCTATCCACTTTGGGGTCAGGTAAAAACCTGGTACAAGGTAATCTCCCAGGAAGACCCCAGCTTAGAATCCTAGCAATAGCAGATATTTGCCTAAACTGGCCACCTCCTGTGACCAGTTTGGTGCCTAGTCCAGTTGTCATCAGAAAGGTGTCATCCAGCAACTGATGGAAACAGATGCAGAGACCCACAGCCAAACATTAAGCGCAGTTTGGGGAAGAAGAACACTTATGCAGAAGAGTGGGGAAAGGAGTGGGAGCCAGAAGGGTCAAAGACACCACAAGAAAACTCACAGAATCAACTAACCAGGACTCATGGGGGCTTACAGAGCCTGAACAAACAGGGAGCCTGCATGGGACTGACCTAGGCACTCTGTATATATGTTACAATTGTGTAGCTTGGTGCTTTTGAGGAACTCCAAACAGTGGGAACAGGGGCTGTCTCTGACTCTTACTGGCTTTTGGGACCCTACTCCTCATTTTGGGTCACCTTGCCCAGCCTTAATACCTGGGGAGGTGCTTAGTCTCACCACAACTTGACATATCACACTTTGTTTATACTCATGGGAGACCTGTCCTTTCTTAAACTGAGACAGAGGAATTGGTTGGGGTGGGACTAAAGGGCAATGGCAGGAGGGACTTTGAGGAGAGGAGAGAGGGGACAATGCAACTAAGATGTAAAACAAACAAACAAACAAACAAATTTATTAAGAAAATGCTTGTTTCAGGGACTGGAGAGTTGACCCAGCCATTAGAAATGTGTATTGCATTTGCAGAGGACCTGTGGATGCATGTGACTCCATACCAATTGAGTGTCCAGGGCACTAACTGTTCACTGTGCTTCCCTGACTCACTGTGGAATTATGGGGTGCTGATTTCCAAATTGATCCATTAAAACATTCAAATTATCCAGTTTTCAACAAAAAGTTATGAGATATTCAAAGAAATAAGAAAATATGACCCTCAAATTGGGGCAAAAAAGCAATGAAAATAAATCAACTCTCAAAGATCCCAGATACTAAGAGCTTAGATTAACTAGCTCAAATAGACCCAAGTTATAAACAAGTCCCCATATAAGGCATTAAAGCAAAGCATGAGACTAGAGAAACAGTAATAAATACAAGCATAGATGTGCGTGCACATGTGCACGTGCGCGCATACACACACACACACACACACACACACACACACACACACAATGAAGACATAGAAATTATTGAAAAGGAACTAATCATAAGTTCTGCAGTTGAAATATGTCCTTACAAAGAAGGAAATCCCCATCAAGAAACTTGAGTGGATAGAAAAAGATTGTGAAGGTAAACCAACTGAGATTCCACAGACTGGAAAAGAGAATGAAAAGAAATGAGGAAAGCTGAGTGGAACCTAAGAGACCTGTGGGACACTCTGAAGCTTGTCTAGATACATATGCAGAAGGAAAGCCCCAGAAGAAAAGGAGGGAAAGAAAGGTGTAAAATAAATATTCAAAGGAATATCTCCAAGCTTCCCACATTTGATGAAAACATGAATCTCTATTCAAAGGAACAATAAATAAATAATAAACTCAAAGATATCTATGCCAAGATTTGTTACACCAACATGGTTGAAGTCCAAAGACAGTCTCTATAGTAGCAAGACAGGAGAGAGTTGCCATGCACAAGGGACCTCCCATAAGATTAAGAGCTGGTTTCTCCCTAGGAGCTATGCAAACCACAGCACAGTAGATCCATATATTCAAGATGCTAAATGGAGGGGAAATGTTTTTAACCAAAAATTACATATTTCATAAAATTGTCATTGAAATATGAGAGGAAATTAAGATATTCCTAGGTTTAAGATAAAAAAATTCGTCGTAGATAATTCTCTATAAGAAATGCTAAAAGGAGACGTCCAATTGGACGTGGAAGCACAGATGGTAACAGACTTCCCCATGAAGAAAGCAAATACGTAGGCAAAGTCAACTACAATGATAGATGTAAATAACATTTGTTTTTGTTGTAGCTCCCCTTTTTTTGATGGATTAGAGACAACTTCATAAGGCTCATAATTATAAATCTATGTTGATGGGTACACAATGTATAGCAATGTGTTTGTGGGCACTGTCACAGGGAGATGGAGTCATATGGATCATGGTTTGTGATACTCTGAAGCTCATTATGACTAGATTGGTATAAATCATGATGTCACTTGTATTCTTCAGGGCAAACAATAAGAAAATAGCATTAAAATAGCAATCAAAATGACATGTTAGGAAATAGTCATTAAAGCCAAAGTAAGGAAGACAAGGAGGAACTATGAAAAATATGACAAAAAAATTAAGGAGAAAATGACTAAAGTCTTTCCTCATTATGAAGAGACTAGACTATGCTAGGTCTACTTTGGAATATTCAAAATATTCTAAGATTCAATGACAAAAACACATTCTATTTTCTAATGCATAAAAATACTCAAGTAGCCATGCCCTGCATAAAAAGATAATCATAGATGTCTCTAATAGACATGTGGGAAAAAATGTTCAAAGTCTTTAATCATCAAAGAGGCACAAATCAAAACTATAACTAGAGGCCATTGCACACACATTTGGATAGCTATAATTAACAAGAGAAAAGAAAGAACGTTCCATAGGGACTTGGGAATGCCGGAAGCTTTAGACAGGCCTGGGAGGGATGTCAAAATGCGATAGCCAGTATGGAATGCATTTGGACAGGTCCTCGAGATAAAATGGAATTACCACTCCTAGGTTTGTGTCTGTAGTGACATGAATAACAATGTCTCCTGTGTGTTCAGGCACTCAAATGCTTAGTGCTGGTTGTGGAGGTTTAGGACCTTGCTGGAGGAAGCTTGCTGGGGTAGGCTTTGAGAGTTAAAACCTCAAGCAACCTCCAGTTCACTTTCTGTGCTTCATGTTTTCGGTTTGAGGAGCTCTCAGCCTCCCATTGCTGTCTGCTGCCTGATACCTGCTGCCATGTTTTTCTCTGCCATGATAGACTCATCACTCTAGAACTGTAAGGCCAAATAAACTCTTTCTTCTATAAGCTGCCTTGGTCATGGTGTTTATTGAAGCAACAGAAAACTAACCAATACAGTGTTCAGAAGAACTGAAACTACATCCAAACAAAAAATATGCCAAGAAATTGAAAAACCCAAGGGTTCATGAAGTAATACATAGATAAATATATATTGCTTCATCTTGGAAAGAACAGTGGCATAAATAATCTTCAGACCCACACTGAGGGGAAGAAGCCAGCAGCAAAAGTTACCTGGACATGCCCACAAAAAGAAAGAAATGGTTTTCAAACCGAAAACCATTTTGAAGTTACTAGAAGCTGAGTGAAAAGAAGACCAACAGGGTTTTGTTTGAGGATGGAAAGTTCTGGAATCAATGTTGAGGATAGAACCATCTGAACATTGAAAAGCCTCTGAATATGAGTTATTTTTTTAAAAGAAATAAAGAAGCTTGGATACGATGGTGCATTTGAACATTTGTGAACGCAGTTTTCCTAAACAAGAAAAATGCCGTTTCTGACACTTCTCATTGGCCAAAGACACGCCTCTGCTCAGCAGCCATCTCCCAATGGCTAAGCCTCTGGGAAAGGGGTCTTTCAGTCACTACAGCAGAAGGCAGGCAGAAACGGGATGTGACAATGCCTCAAGTTGAAGGGCCTGGTGTGGCAGCGATGTCAGGACACGTGTCTAGTGAAAGGCCTATGGTTAGCTTCCGTTAGTGCCACAATAGGGAGAACCTGCCTTGCAGCAGAGTCCCTGGACTTCAGGGCGAGCTCAGCGAGCATGCCTTGGGGAATGCTTTTCCCCTGGGCAATGGAAGTGGGGCCACTGGGGTCCATGGCGCCCATGGCTGAGAGACTTTCAAGGGGCCCGGCCCTCTGAAGCCAAGCCCGACTTCAGACAGGCCTCCAGCCCTCTTTTAGTCCCACATGCCAGCTTTCTGGCGGGCAGATGTTTGTTTCCCAGGGCCCAGGAAGAGATAACTCTGAGTCTCTGGAACATTCTAGAAGTGCAGAGAGGACCGGGAGTTGCAGGCCTCTGATTGGAGGAGCTGCTCTAATGGGCGTGGCCTAGGTTTTGGCTAACGGCCGGAGGAAAGCAGTTGGCAGTTATTTCGCTGGAGAATTTTCTCAGGGATGAAGACAAGCTGGCCTCTAGCTGATCAGCTGGTTGGTGAGGACTCTGCGGGAGGACAGGGGCCGTTGTGAAGATGGAAGAACGCCCACAAGGTCCAGCCCGGAGGCCCCAAGCTCCTGTGCAGTGGCTCCCTGCACATCGCCACTATGCCTCAACTTGTCTTTGTAATTCTTCTGGCCTGTGCTCCTGTTTGTGGAGAGCTGAGAGTGAATGACCCGGACCAGCAGGCGCGTGGCAAAGCTACCCTCTCCAGACCTTCCATCTCTCCAGTGTGGGCAAGTGCTCTCCTCCTTCTTCCTCAGACCCCTAACCCTGTCCCTTCCTCCTGGGATGCGGGGGTGGCTGAGGTAGTCAGAAGAGCTGCTGAGTCAGCCCAGGGCTGGAGTCACATAAAGCGTGTCCCCTTGCCCGAGGAATGAATGGTAGTGACACCCGTGGGACACACACTTGCAGTTACTTGAATTTGTCTGCTTTCTCGGTTGCTTTCCCGTGTGTTGCCTCATGGATTTTTCTCACACAGGCAAGTCGGTGCTCATCACCATCAGTCAAGCTATAACAAAGAGCATGGAGCTTGTTATAGCAGCGAGCTATAACAAAGTAAGTCCCCGCAGCCGCAGTGCCACTGTCTAGGAACTGAGAAGCCAACCTCACCGAGTCACTGGCCTCGACTTTGTTGTGAGCCGATGTCTTCCCTGCTCGGCGGAGCCCCGGCTGTCCAAAGGGCCTGCTAGGATGATTACAACTTTGATCTTCCCGTTCACCCTCTCCCCTTCCTCGCTCCAGATCTCTGCCTTAGACAGCAGGAGGGAAGCGAGCTCGGGCTGGACCCTCTCCTGCCACCTGGAGCAGGAAGTGGGGGGTAGTGGGCACTCCTCCTCCGGCTCGTTGTCCAGAGTTCAGCTTTGTCACAGAGGTTTTCCCACTTACCATCAACATTGAAACTTGCCTCTTCGCCTGGGCATATCCTCCCTCTGTTGTGCGTTATTTGTTTCCTGTAACGGATCTCCTTGTGGAGGAGGCCTGTGGGATGTAGGGAGCCTGGCCAGCCACCCGGGCCCTTTATAAAGACCCCACGCCCCAGGAGCCCGGAGAGACTTAATAAAGATTTGCAAAGTGCTTTATTATGCTGATGTACCTCACCGAGAAGGATTTTATTTCTATTCCTATGCGTCCCAGGCCCATCCCAGTCCCTATGAATGAGCCTCGTGTTCAGTAAGGATGTGATCCTGGCTGGCTTACTGGACATCTGGCCTGGTTTTCACTGCACATTTAATTTGTGGCAGGGAAGACCCAAGGCAACATTTTTTTCCACCGGAATGTCAGATGGTTGGGAAGGATGTAGGAGGGTGGAAACAGTGATTCACGTGGAAGTCCTGTAATCTTATGATGTATATATATATATATATATATATATATATATTATATATATAATATCTTTGTTCTTCCAGAGAGAGAGAGAGAGAGAGAGACTAGGATAGTGGGAAGGTGGAGGTGGCCTATTAAGGGTGCTGTGAAGGAGTCAGTGTCAAGAAAGGCCTCTGAATATGACCCCTATGGGCTGGGGAGATGGCTCAGCCCCAGCATGAAAACCTGAGTTCAGATCCCTGGGACTCATATAAAAACTGTGGGCCTGGGGGCCCAAGGAGGAGGTCCCACGTGTAAAGCACTTGTCAAGCCAATGTGAGGACCAGAGTTCACATCCCTTGATGTCACATAAGCAGGGTGTGTGGAGACAGCAAAGTCCCTGGAAGCTCACAGGCCAGTCAACCTGAGGTATGTAGTAGCAATGTGACCCTGTCTCGTGGGGAAGGTGAGGACCCTCAAGGGAGATTGTCCTTAGACTTCCATATTTGCAATGACACATACATGCCCACACTCAACACCACACACTGTACACCTGCAAGATAATCTTGAAAGATGGCCTTGGTGGCATGCATCTGTAGTCCAAGCACTGGAGACATGGAGCCAGGAGGACCCCTGGTACTCACTAGCCAGATAGCTTTGTTAAATTGGTAAAGTCTAGGTTCAATGAGAGGCCCTGTATCAATAAGGTGGGGCAATTTTTAATGTAGGGAAGAAAGATACCTGCTGTTGACTTCTGGCTTCTACACATGTCCACACAAGAACACATGAATGTGCACATGGGCCAAGAACATTATTCATGTCCAAGCTTCTGCACTGCCCAGTGGATTTCTTCTTCCCCTTTTATGTCATGGAGACCAGAACTGGTTTCAGAGATAACAAGCCATCCCTCAGCCTTCTCAGCAGGGACCCTGGTGACTTTTGGCCCCAGTGCTGACTGTGGCAGAGCCTGGCACCTTGATTCCGTATCAACCCTGGGGCTTTTAGTGAACATGAGTAGTGGATCCTGCCCACATTTGTAGCCACCATTGCCAGACTGTGAACTCGTAGTAGAGTGTGAGAGACATTCTAATGGGTTCTTTTCCTTGCAAGAGTTGTGAATCCCATGTAATTAGGATAATACCAGCTGACAGGGACATTGATGGACAGACCAGGATTGGTTTGTAGACATCTGATCTTTTTGAGCCCTGAGAGCCCAGCCTAATACTCATATAATGATCATTAATGTCCTGTAATTTAAAAGTGTTATCATTGATCTATTACATTTATCATCTTGAGTTGGTGACTCCTCAAATCCCACCGCTTATTCGTGTTCCATGTAGAGATCTGTAATTTACAACACAGTAATCTTTAAGGTACCCAGGGACCATAGCCATTTCACATTTGGTGACTCTAGAAACAGGCAAGACTCAAGTTCCTTCAAGGAGGATGTGTGTGGGACTGTTGCTCTGGCTGGAGAGGGGAAGCACAGATCCTCTGCTGAATCTTCTATCTTATTCTCCTTTAGCCAGTCCCTGCACACACACGTGTGTGTGTGCTTGTGTGGTGTGTGTGTGTGTGTGTGTGAGTACAGTACAAAGTTCAGACAAGGGCATTATAAGTGGCTGTAAGATACACAGTGTGGGTGCTGAGAGCTGAACTCTGACCCCCAGCTCTTAACCTCTGAGCCACCTCTCCAGTACAAACACTTCTAAAAGGAATTTCCCCACCCCTGCTGGCAAGAGTGTCTTTCTGAGGCCCTGGCACTGACACAGCTGTTTGCTCAATGGGCTTCTGAGTTCTCACATAAAGTTCACTGGCCACATGACTCAGGAAGGTCACTGAAATCCTGAGGTCCTTGGCTGTGTCTTAGATAACTCTGATTCCCAGCCTACTACCCGATAAGCATTCGATCTTCTACAAGCTGCTTAAGCTCTGTGTGTGTCTTCTTAGCCGTAAAGTGGACCCTCTTTGAAGCTTTTGAAGAACAAATAACACATTAAAACAAGATCACGTCAACTTGACAAAATTTGGATTCAGTGAGGAGACACGCCTCTCTCTGGGTGTGTGTATGAGGGTGTTTCAAAAAAAAGGTTTAAAAGGGGAGGGAAGACCCACCCTGGATGTGGGTGGCATCATAGCCTGGGCTGGAGTTCTGAACTGAAGTGCACTGATCGCTTTGATCTTTCTGTTTGGGGACTGGGGACCTCAGATCCTGTCATGCAGTCCAGCTGCCATGACCTCCCTTCCAGACGAACTGGATCCCTTCAAGCCATGGGTCAAACCCTTAAGTTGCTTTTTTGGGTATTTTGTCACATGAGAAAGGTAAATAAGACACATGAGGCAATCCTAGCATTTGGGGAGTCCTGTCTTCTCTCTTCCTGGCTACCAAAAGTGTAGGGAAAAGGGGCCAGCCAAAGAAACACACCCTGAGCAAAGACAAACAAACACACTTTGGCCCTCAACCAGAATCAAAGAAATGCACTCTGACCCTGAAACCAGTACTAGAGAAACAGACTTTGTCCCTGGAATCAGAGCTAGTGAAAGAAATACACCCTGGCCCTAAAACTAAAGCCAAAAGGCTAAAAAGGACCAGTGAAAGAAACACACTTTGGCCCTGAAACCAGAGCCAAATCTGACCCTAAACCTGTGCAGAAAACTAACCAATCCCTGAGCAGGAGATCTAGCCAGTCTGAGCTCAGGGATTGAAATCTGACCAATCCCCACCCTGGAATAACTCTGCCCCTGAGAAGCCCTATATAAACCCTGTGCCTGTTCAGCTTCTGGCTGTTCAGGCTGCCTGGCTGTCTTCTGCCACCCTGGCAGAAGACAGCCACTCTCCTGGAATCTTCCCTCCCAATAAATCTCTTGAATGAGGTTTGGGTGAGACCTTCTTTCACCAGAACAGAGACGACCCTGGGCAGAGCAGAGCAGAGCAGAGCAGAGCAGGGCAGGGCTGTAACACTTTTCTCTAGGGAAGCAAACACTCTGCTCTCCAGGGGAGTGGAGTAGAACTGTGACAACTTCGCCAGAGAAATCCTCTCCTGGTGAAGCAGAGCTGATACACTAGGGAAGCCTTTTCCTGAAGCAGGGCTGTAAGCTGCTATGCTTCCTGTGACCTGTGGTACTGCTTGGCTCCCGAGTGCCAGACAGAATACCTTTCCATCCAAGCTGTAACACTCAGTATTCTTTGACTCCCAAGTGCCATAATTCATCCCTGTCCATCCTATCTGATCCGACGAAATGCTCACAAAAGGTCAATCCAGACCCCACATTTCCTAAGCAGCCCCACCTAGCACCCTGCAGCCTTCCTCCCCAGACACTGGCTAGAGCCATGATGCACTCTGGAGTCATGGGGAATGCCAGTGCTCATCACCAGCAGCCAGTCTCTATCAATTTCTACACCCTCAGCATCCATCCATTCCTTCACTGAGACCTGCAAGAGACATGGTTCCCATGAGCGAGACTCTGCCCCAGGGGATCCAGGACTCAAAGCTATGGAGAATCAGTCTCCCTCCACTGTGGCTTTGTACACAGATGCTGCCCAGTGGAGCTTTCCTAGAATGTCTCTATGTGGTGGGGGAGGGGAGTCTGCCTTCCCATCCAGAACCAACAAAGCCTCAAAGCAGACAGGACAAACACTCAATCCTGAGAACCACTCCTGGGTGGGCCTCCTTGCCTCCTGACTTTAGTAAGGGAAAGCCCACAGAACCACCCTAGCAGGCCCCTCCTCCTGCTCTCTGCCCCTTCCCTTTTGTCTGAATGTGAACATGGGTGTGCTAGGCCTGGATCCTGGACCTTAAAACTTTTCTCTTCCCAACTGGACTATACTGATTATACCTCCACCCCACCACCCGCCCTGCTCCCACCCTCATCCCAGCTTGGGCCCCTTCTTTCCTGCTCAGTCCATGATGGACAGTGATCTTTAGTGCTCACATACAGCCATATTGGTTCTGGAGCACGGAGGGAGCCTTGTGTCTGGGGAAGAATTTGACATCCTCAGGGTTCAGGGCCCTTTATTTACCTCTCTTAGATACACCTCTCCTGCCTATGGGGGCATTACCTTCCCCAGCTCCTGGCTGTCTTCTTAGCTTCACCTTTACCCTCTCCCTGGTTAGGGCATCAGATCCCCTGGATCTAGAGTTACAGGTGGTTGTGAGCCACCTAACATGGGTGTCTGGGAACTAAACACAGGGGAAGAGCAGCAAATACACTTAACTGAGTAGCCATCTCTCCAGCCCCAGACACTTTGGAAAGCAGTAATATTTAAGCCAAAATTGGGGGACAAGAATAGCATGAATGATATGAAAGAATGTTCTGGAATGTGACAAGTACTGTTTCTGGTTTTTGTTATCTCTGCATATCAATGTCTCCAGTAGTGTTTCTTCCCAATAAGGCCAGATGCAGGCAGTAAGGGAACTTGGTTGGCCATCCCTAATGATAGGTCCTTCTCTTTAGTTTGAGGTAGAAAACAAAGTTGTTACCCCTTCTCTTGTTTCCTAATGTTGTTCCAGATTCCTATTTTTCTTAAGCTTGGGAAGAATGGAAGATTCTATACTTGAAGGTAACACTCAAGAAAGGTTCAGCCCCTGTGTCCTTAACAGACCAAGAAGTCATGGCTGGACTATATCAGTCTCTGCATGATTCTTCAGAAGTGAGAATCTCAACAGGGCTCATAGCAGTATGGAGACCTAGCAGGGCAGTGGTGGTGCACCCCTGTGATCCCAGCAGTCCAGCGGCAGAGGCAGGTAGACCTCTGTGCGTTCAAGGTCAGTCTGTTTTACAGAGTGAGTTCCAGGACAGCCAAGGCTGCACAGAGAAACCCTGTCGCAAACAAACATGTGGAGACTTTGGGGTGGGAACATAGCTCATGAATACAACACTTGTCTCACCAGTGTGTGGACCAGAGTTTGAATACCTAGGACTAGATGCCGTAGGGTACATTTTCAGTTCCAGCACTACTGTTGGGAGATGGAAGACAGAGACAGAGGAACCCTGGGCTGGCTAGCCCAACACACGCAGAGGTGAGCAACAAGAAACTTGTTTCAAACAGGTAGAAGGCAAGGACCAACACTTAGATTTGCCCTCTGACTTTCACATGAGCACCATGAGATGTATGCACGTGCACACTCACACACACACACACACACACACACACACACACACACACACACACGCACGCAGAGAGAGAGAGAGAGAGAGAGAGAGAGAGAGAGAGAGTTTAAGTGAGGAGACCTCTATAAAAGTTGTGTCCTCTGCATTGTTGCTGTTGAGGTCCCCTGTCCCCTCTCTAGACATCAGACTTTTGGGCTAGAGGAGGCCTTGGGCAGGGAAGACTGGTCAGTGGGCTGAATGGTCAACCTGGACCCCAGAGGCACCCCTACCATTTCGCAAAGGAGCCTCTATGGCACTCTCAGGCCTCTGAGCAGGGCCAGGCTCTCACCAGGAAGTTTCCATCCTAGAAAAGTTGTTGGAGCAGATGCGAGCCAGGGGGTGGCTGATGGGTCTTTGTCCTCCAGAGCCCTAGTTGTTTGATGTTGGCTGCTACACTGTGCCTGCACTGGGGGCGGGCTGGCAGGGAGGGAGGGAGAGTGAGTGAGGGCTGGAGATGCCACAGTGAGGGGCAGAGTTGCTGTCTTCATGCCAGCAGCGAAGGCTACAGTTTCCCTGGTTCCTTGAGACTGTGCATGGGGTCTGGAGAAATTATCCCATGCTCTCTACCCCTTCCTTCTCTAGGTGTCACGGAGACCGGTGGTGAATTCACAAGGGCCCAGCACTCTCTGAGACTTCCCTTGCCAGGTCCTGGTCTCTCTCTCTCTCTCTCTCTCTCTCTCTCTCTCTCTCTCTCTCTCTCTCTTTCTCTCTCTCTCTCTCTCCTCATGTATCTCAGACTGGCCTTGAACTCACTATGTAGCCAAAGATGGCCTTGTCATACTGATCCTCCTCCCTCCACTTCCTAGGGCTGGACTCACAGGCAGGCCTCACCATGCCTAGGCTATGGATAAAACCCAGGCCCTGTACACTCTAGCAAGTACACTACCAAGCGAGCTACATCCCCAATCCTGTCTACCTGCTTTCCAACATTTTTTAGAAGTCACTGAAGGCTACCTTCTGGCTGGACTCTGGCTTTCCCTGAGGTAGGAATGCAGGCTTCATCTGGAGAGCTCAGCTCCAATGTGGAATATTGAACTAAGGCCCCTCCCTGCCCTGGGCTAGGGCTGAAATTCATCACACATGGCTCTGCTGTTAATAAGACTAATAAGAATATTCACGGATATTGAGCAGGGAGCTCTAATACTTAGAGAGGGAGGCTGGGGAGGATGACTTCTTTCGCCAGCCCTGAGAGTCTGACATACTGGAAATGACTATGCTATATTATAATAATGATTTCAATCTTGCGCATCGTTAATATTAATAGTTGCTGTCATTCCACCTTTTCTGACTTGATGAGAGCTATGTGAGACCAGGATGCTCCACAGGTGGACTTACTGAACTCGATACTGAGAGTTTCTAGAACAGGAAACCGAGGGCAAGAAATGGAATCCCAGCCTGGGTTCTCCCCCTGAACAGTCCCTCGCCCTTGAGCAACCATCCCTGTCTGGGGTTACTCAAGACCCTCCAAATCTTTGCAGCTGTCCTTCCAGCAATTGTGCTTTCTTCTTTCTTCTGCCTCCACACTTCCATACCTGGGGGGCATCTAGAATTGCCTTCTTCGGCCTGTTTGTCCTGGTAAAAGAGTCTAATCATGACTGGAACTCTGCTTGATTCAAAGCCAACCATCTCTTCATTCCTGCTCTTAATTCCCCTTGTCTATGATGTGTCAAGATTTTAGGACTTAAAATGTAATGAAGGGGGCTGGAGAGATGCCCTTGGCTAAGAACATATTCTGACCTTCTGTTTGGTTACCAGAGCCCACATGGGTGGTGGCTCACAACCTCCTGTAACAGCATCTCTGGGGGATCTGAAGCCCACCTATGGCCTCCAAAGGTATCCACATACACATAGCATGCATACATTAATACAAATATCAAGCATCTTTTTAAAATGCATTTTTCTAGCCCACTTGGTCTCTGGAACTCTGGCCAATCTGTCTGCTCATCTTTCCCTGGGTAAGCGCTCAGAGCTTTCAGCTCTTTCAAGGCCCATGAAACATCTTTAGAAGAACCAGCAGTGACCCACCCCTCAGGGAAGTGTGGAATGTCCTCCTAGCAAACAATGCCCTTCTCATTCTTGCTTCCCTCCATACTGGGCTGAATGAGTCACTGTGGGTTTCTCCATGCTGCTCTTTCTCTGCAGAGCCTAGTCTCCTGAGAAGTAAGTGTCCCACACCTGTGACAGGAGACACAGTTGACATTGTTTCTAATCGCCTCTAAAGTTCTGTTGTCAACTGCAGAGCAAATTCTGCCATCCAGTGTTTATTTAAATTGCTTGCTAGGGCATTGAGCTAAGGTAAGTTTAGCTCTTCCCTGCCTTCTCCTGAAGGTTGTGATAAACTGAGGTAACTCGAGCCCTCAGGAGGGACATGGCCTACAGGACGGTCATGCTAAATGTCAGGTGTAATCATCAGTTTAATTTTGCAGTTTGAAATGAAAACATCAGCTTTTATCTACCTATAAAAAGGTTAAGGAAATTCCCATAACTGCTCTGAGTAGTTAAACAAGCAGACTATCTTTGGTGGAGATGCAAACTGTCCTCAAGTGCTTCCCACCTTCTGCAGGAATTGATGAGGCAGACATGCAGAGGACTGGGGTTGGAGTGAGGCTTCATGGGTTAACTGTGTGTGTGTGTGTGTGTGTGTGTGTGTGTGTGTGTGTGTGTTTGTGTGTGTTGCATGCATGTGTCTACATCTATGTGGAGGGATGGGTACATACGTGTATGGAAGGCCATGTGGACGCCAGAGGAAGACACTGGGTGGCCTGCTCTATCATTCTCGCCCTTGTTCCTTTGAAACAGGGACTCTTACTGAATCTGGTGTTTTTCAGCTGAGCTGGAGAGCCAGTGAATTCTAGTGAATCTTTCCGTCGCCGAGTCACAGACACCACCATACTTGGCTTTTATATAGGTGCTAAGGATCCAAACTCAGAGCCTCAAGCTTTGGTGGTAAACAATCCTATCCACTGTGCCATCTCTCATTCTGGCAGAATTCCTTATCAGATAGCAGGATGTGTGGAATCCCTGCTGGAGGGAGCAGGACTGGGGATCTGAGGCCTTACATAACAAGAGAGCAGTGCTGTGTGGAGGCATCAGGCAGGCCAGCTACATAGGTAACCATGGATTGGGATGGGATGCAGCAAAGAAGACATCTTGGAAATTGTCTGGGGCATTCAAAGAAAAGAAAGAAAAGAAAACTAACCACTATGAGGTATTCCATGGGCCATAAATAGACAGATTACAGAGGTGGTAAAAAGTCAGACAGGGCGTGTTCAACCTCTGCTCTCCAGACGGATGGCCAGAATAGAGAGCTTTGGACAATGGGAGGCTGGCCAGTGGGTTAAATGGCTAAGGACCAGATGAGCAAAGGGAATCCATGGAGATGGTTGTAGTCACAGATTCCCTCCCATCATCAGGAGAATTGCCATGGAGCTGTGGAATCCTCTGGTGTTTCCAAGATGAGGTGCTAAGATCCTCCTGCCCTGCCCCTGATGTCACCAGTGTGAGATGGCAGAGAAGAATGCCAGCTCTGACTAGTCATCAGCATGTTTGGCTGGTGGTTCAAGGAGCTGTGACATCAGCAATCTCATTAAAAGCAGAAGCAAAATCAAGGAAGAGCCTATAATATGGCTCCACTGCCCTGAAGTCATGATCAGAAGAGAGGTGCCAGATGGCACATAAATTGAGGACGGGGCAAGGTCATCATGGTATCAGATGATCTCCCATGGCAGTGATGGGGACTCAGAAACACAGCTGTTATAGTTAAAACTGATGCTCCACTTGATGGGATAGGGAATCCCCTAGGTAATGTGTCTCTGGGCCTGTCTGTGAGCCATTTCCAGAGATGTTTAGCTGAGGAAGGAAGACCCACCTAAGTGTAGGTGGCACTGTCCCACCAGCTGGGGTCCTGGACTGAATGAGAAGCATTCATCTTCCTGCTTTCTGGCTGGACACATGTGACCACTCCTTTGCCTCCATGATGGACTGCACCCCATTAAATCATGAGCTGATTTACCTTTCCCAAGGTGCTTTTGTCAGGTATTTTGTTCCAATAACAAGAAATTGAACTAACATGGGAGGCAAACATTAGCTTCTCTTTTTGGTCTTGGAGAAACATGCCATTTCCTTCAGTTGCCAGGGAGGAACCCCAGGAGCTTTGTTGTAGACACTACCTGATGAGGAAACGGAGAGTCCTCCCCAAGGGGGCAGAAGGCGAGAATCTACAGTGTGCAGCACACACAGATATTTTTAAACTGAGGGCATCACTCCCGCAGATGTCAGGACAACTGGGATGGCTCCGGTTCTGTTACACAGGCTAGGGAAGTTCAGGTGTTTATCTGTGAAAAGCTGTCTTGTCACAACAAACTCTTGCCTCTGCCAGGTGTATGGCACACAATGTCTGGGTGTGGGAGTCTAGGTGTGATATTTCAAACCTGCTCAGGTTCTGACTGCTGCCTGACTACCACCTTTCCTCCGAATCAGCCAGTTTGTGTCTCCAGCTGCAGCTTGCAGAAGTTTCAAGGGCTACAGGAAAAAGACAGAGGAGGTCTACTCAAGCCTACAGATACCCTGAGACCTGTACTGAAAGCCCATGGAGATGTGCCATATTTGTGGAAAACTCCATATCCCAGACTCTGGGGACACGTCCTCTTTATGTAAGAAATGGGAGCCTGACATCTTGACATGTTCAATTACTTAACTAAAAATGGCATCCTTTGGAAAAAAAAAGCATATCTCTTGAAATTTCAATATTTACAATGGGGAAATGAAAAACATTTCCTCTGAGGAAAATCCAAGGATGTGTCAATACTAGGACTATGGAGAAGTGAGTTTAACTCTTTGCCGAAAGCTTGATAATCAGCTATGGTTATGCTATTTCAGCCATCCCATATCTATCAAAGATGGCTGACCAAAAGGTATCCCTCTACTGGAAAGTAGACGTTGACTGTAAGTAGATTCTTGAGGATAACAAGGGTTTGGGACTAAAAGGAGTGAGAAGGTGGGTTTGATTGTGGTCACATGCTGCTGTGGGGATTTGTATATCCAGGCAAACAAGCCACAAGCATAAGGGACCAGATGAGACTGGCGAGCCACAGGATTTCCTGGAAGTCCCCCAGAGGGGAGAAGGGGGTGACTACGGATGAGTTGATTTGTATTGTCTGGTTTATAGCTATCTCTTGGCCATAGGAAGACATGTGCTTCAAGTACAAGAAGGTCCATGTGGTGGTATGAATGTAATTGGCTCCCATAATCTCATAGGGAGTGGCACTATAAGGATGTATGTCTTTGTTGAAGTGGGTGTGTGGTCTTGTTGGAGGAAGTATGTCATTGTGAGGGCGGGCTTTGAGGTTTCCTATGCCCAGGATAACCCCCTGCCCCATTGTATCAGTTGACTTCCTGTTGCCTGCAAGATGTAGGACTCTCAGCTATTCCTCCAGCACCATGTCTGCCTGCAGTCTGCCATGCTCTCCACCATGATGATAATGGACTGAACCTCTGGAACTGTAAGTGAGCCACCCCAAATAAGTGTTTTCCTTGTGAGAGTTACCATGGTCATGATGTCTCTTCATAACAATAGAAACCCTAAGATAGTCCTGAAAGCCCAGAGTGATGTCAGCACCAACCTTTAACCATAGTTTTGAGCCTAGAGCCAACGACTCAGAGTCTGTCAGAACTGAGGCCAAATCAATGGCTCCAAAAAGAAGTTATAGGGTGAGAAATTGTGTTGTTGTTCCATGTCATCTGTACCTGGTGCAAGGAGGAAAGCTGTGTGGGGTGGGTGGCAGGGGTGTGCTGAAAGAGCTCAGGTTTTTGCCGTCAGACTTCTCATGTGACCCTGGACAGGTTCCTTAACCCTTCTGAGCTCTGAGTGCTTCATTGTGCTGTCATCTACCATGAGAGGATGTAGAGATAGCATAGTAAGAAATTCAGGTGATGCATGAGGCACTGTGCCTGGAAACTGTGGGATCCCACGGGAACTCAACAGACATTTCTCTTGCGCCCCCCCCAACTGCACCTCTATGCCCCTTATATGTCTAGAATCACACTGTCCAATACGCTGGTTTGAACTAGCCCCAAGTGTGACTCAAGCCCTTCAAAGGTGGTCAGTTCAAGATGAGACCGAAAGTGTAAGCAAAATGTGCACTCTGTGTGTGTGTGTGTGTGTGTGTGTGTGTGTGTGTGTGTGTGTGTGTGTGTGTCAGTGTGAGTGTGAGTGTAAGTGTATGCCACGAGTCGAGTGCACAGGTGCTCACAGAGTCTAGAAAAAAGGTGTTGGATTCCCCTGGAGCTGGAGTTATAGGTGGTTGAGAGCTGCCTGATATGGGTGCTGGGAACCAAACTTGGGTCCTCTACAAGAACAGCAAATACCCTTGAGTGCTAAGTCACCTCTCCAGCTCCACTCCACACTCCTCCTTATTTTAAAGCAGGGTCTCATGTAGCCCACTTTGCAGCCAATGTTCACCTTGAACTCCTGGCCGCCAGCCTCTATTCCTGTGCTGTGGTTGCAGGCAGGCTTTTGACTATGTTATTTGCTGCTCAACCAAAATGATGGGCCCTGTAAGGTATCAGCCACAACCTGGGAAATAAAGAAGGCTGGGCTGGGCTAGGATGGTAGAGTTGGTTCATCATAGCCAGAAGTGACTAGAGGGACACTAGAGGAGGCTGAGCACAGACCTCTCCCTTCTTGGAGAAGGCTTCTACCTTTGTCCCAGGGGAACAGACCCTCTCTGCACGTCAGAAGACACCCACACCTTGTACATGAACTTGGAGGGAAGCAAACTCTGGCCAGGCGCTCACAAACACAGGTGCAAGGGAAAAGTGTTACTTGAATGTCATCTTTAGAAAACCGAGTTTCCAGAGAAATGCACAGCAGACACCCATAGACACGAGAAGATGCCTTTTCTTCCCCTCCCAGGCAATGTGGTGTGGCTGGTTTTGAAAAGTGTGCATTTTACCCGACCTTTTTTAAGAGGAGAAGATGGACACTTACATTCTGACCCTGGGGGCATTGCTTCCCCATCCAAGTCAGAAACAAAAGGACACACTAACAGCTACATATCATGCCACCATGGCTGATTTGCTGAGCAGAAGAGACAAGGGTCCATCCCTCCCCTTCCCATCCAAAGGTGAGAAGGAAGGTGGTCTTTGGGACCACTTCCTCTATGGATCACTCTGACAGGATGGGTGGGAAATTGGAACAGGAAATCAGGAGGTAAGGAAGGAAGAGAACCTTCTTTTCTGGATGTGTGTTTTGTTTTGTTTTGAAGCAGGGTCTTGTATAGCACAGGATGGCCTCAGACTCATCATGTAGTAGAGGGTGACCTCGAACTTGGGATTCCCCTCCATCTACCTCCCAAGTGCTGGGGTTACAGACATGCACCAGCACAGCCAGTTCTTGCAGTGCTGAGGGTCAAACCCAGGCCTGTGCAAGCGAGGCAGGCATTCTACAGACTGAGCTGTAGCACTGCCCTTTCAGTAGGTTCATATGACAGAGAAGAGAATTTCCCTGGTGCCTAGGCTTGTGTGGAAAACAGATTTTGGTTTCTGGAGACACCAGTCTGGTGTTCAATTGGCTTTATCAGAACTGGACAATGATTTGGGGTAAAGACAGAGAACGGGCAGAAAAAAGAACAGCAACAGGAGGGCAGAGTAGGGAAAGGGAGGAGAGGAAAGAAGGGAGCAGTTGTGGGGTTTGAGGCTCCCTGGATGCAACCATGAGGTCATCTGCAGAGACAGTGCCATCTCTATGTGTGTTCTTGGGTGGTGTCGAGGCCCAGAAGCTCAGCACCAGCCCTGAGTCCATGAGAGTGTTGAAACATGTTCTCACCTGCATGTTTTGCAGGCTGTGTGATTGGCATGTGGAAGAAGGGCGTGCAGGCGAGACTGAAGGACTGGGTTAGGAAGACAGAAAAGAGGGAGAGGTAGTGTGCTTGTGCTGGCTCTCAGGAAAGAGCTGGAAGGCAGGAGATGGAGCCCAGCCGTGACAGGGGCAGGCTATCGCTCTTTGTCAAAAGCAGCTTTCCCCCAGATCTGAGGGAGCAGGGGTGGGTTCATGGGATGGACATGGGCCAAGACCCCCTCCTGCTCCTATTCCATTACCTCCATGGACAGATACTCCACAGGGAACCACACAAAGGTATCCCTCATCCCCCATGAGCACCCTGAACCATCACCTTAAGGAACATGCAAGGTATAAACTTGCACATAGAGCTACCCTAGTTGAGGGGAAGATGGGATCATGGAGTCTAAAAACCTCCCCCAGGAGGTAGGCAGCCTTGGCCTCTGATCTGGCTTGGTCACATTAGGCAAGCTTCTTGCTCTGGGGAGAGGGAGGACAGTTTCAGGACGGGTCGATCACAGAGACCCCCCCCCCAAGCTCTCTGGAAAATGTTTTAAAGAAGATTCAGCTTCAGCTTCACACTTCTAGCACATTCCCACATGCCATGGGAGGGTGGGGACTACTCCAGTGGCTTGTGTTCCACTCAGGCAATCACCTAGAGATGGGAAGACCTGCTTCATCTTGGAAGCCTTCTACAACCTTCCAAGGGCTTTGCTGGCTGGGACACTGAGGTCATTTAGTGGCCTATTCTCAGGGCTCCAGAAACCAGCCTGAGGGTCTAAAGTGCCCCCAATGCTTCATCTACTTTACATAAGAGTCCTTTTAATCAGCACAGGTCATGCCAATTCCCAGAAGAGGCCGCACCCTCCAAATAAGATCCCCTCTGTCCCAAAGCACAAGCCGAGCCCTTTCTCAAGCCCACCTGCTGCTTGTGGTTATGCTCTAACTTAGTCTGTTTTGTTGGGTGTGGGTGTTGTGTCTGTGAAACAATAGAAACTGGGTCATTCACACATCCCAGGGCAGGCTATAGGGCTGGCTAAGGTTATGGGGTCTCTGGGCAGGGAGTTCCACAGAACACCAATAGTCTTCTTGACTCCCACCCTGCCCTCACCTCTACCTCCAGCCTGCTGGGGACACATTTTCACAAGTAGAGGACACTCGGTTATCCAGAAGAATGAAGAGGAGTCCGGGAAATGGAAAAATAAATTAAGAAATCAAAACTACACTGGATCCATAAGCAATCCGAAGCCGTTGCTTGTCGCTACATTTGTGAATAGAAAGGCAGTTCGCTGCCTCTCCAAACACTCAGGGCTCAGTCTGACACTTGAGCGAGTCCCATTCCCTGAGCACACCCCGCTGGGTGGTGGGGACAGGCCTGGGAAGGTGACATGGGGGAAGGAGTGTAGCTGGGCAGAAGGACATGAGGCTGTTGACAGGGAGACAAGACTGTCCCTGGATGTAAACATCACCATGGAAACTCCACAAATACTAGCCAGTGCTGACTCTGACCCCTTCCTCTCCCACTGAGAGAGGGAGGAAGGGTGTTCCTACCCTGGCTACACAGTACTTTCCATGACCCACTCTGAGCTGCCAAATGTCCCCCGTGCTCCCACCAGGTCACTCTCCTCAAAGGGCAAGAGCATGCCATTGACAGACAAGCTGCGCTTCGTCCAGATGTTTGAGACCCGCCTAGGGGGACTGTAGCCACCAGGAGCAGCTACAGCTGCAGCTGCAAAGTCTCCCATGTCAAAGGAGTGGCTCCTTTTAGCCTTGCCCTCCAGGGGCAAAGGCAGAAGGCTCCTGGCACGGGTGGCCGGGGGCCCCAGCAGTGGCTCTCGGTCTGAGTGGTGGCCCCTGGCTGATGTCCCTGCCCCTCTGCCTGCTGGAGTCCTGGAGTCTAGAAGTTCTTCTTTCCTTTGACTCTTGAGGTCCAGGGAGGCAAAGGCTCCCATCAAGCGGTCAAGGCTGGGTTTGGGGCGAGGAGCAGGGGGTGGGAGTCTCCAGGGGCCCCGGCTCAGGCCTGCAGCTTCCCCGCTGCCCAGGGAGCTGGAGGAAGAAGAGTCACAGGCCCTGGCCAGGCTGGTACTGAAGTCCATCAACTCATTCCGCACCACAACCTTGGGTGGTGCTTGAGGAAGCTGCCCAACAGGTATCCCACCCAGAGGTGGAGGCTGGGCCCCATTGGTCTGCGAATACACATTGCTGACAGTGGCTGCTGCCATCTTGCCTGGGGCGTCGTGGTTGCAGACCTTGTACCGAACCATGAGGATAACGATGAAGACCAGCAGTGTGGCCACAATGATACCCCCGATGATGAGAATCATGGTGCCCCCCAGGATCTGGCTGTGCATAGATTGACATTGTGGGTAGTCAGCCTTGGTGAAGAACTGGGCGCAGCCCACAATGTTGGTGGCCGTGAGCGTCGTAGCTGTGTCATCCCACATGGCCAGCACACACAAGTCGTAGCCCGTCCCGGACACCAGGTTGTTGACCACGAAGGCCTTGTTGGAGGCAGGGATCATCCTGGGGAGGGAGGCAGACACAGAGAGTAAGAGAGTGTGGGGTGTTGGGGAGCAGCCACAGGAAGATACAGAGTAACAGGGACACATGCAGGCCCACTTAGAGGACGGCAGAGACTGGAAAATGTGGATGGTGGGAAAACAGTTTCAAGAGGGAGAGAGAGAGGGAGGAGTTAGGAGTGTGGCGTAGATAGAAAATGGTGAAGCAATGATAGACATGTGATCTGGAAGACCTAGGTGACAGGCAGGGTGAAAGAAAAGACAAGAGAAATATTCCGGGATGGAGTGTCAGAGAGAAGGAAGGATTCTGAGAACATTCTCTCCAGGTCAGGTCAAGCAAACACCCAAAGTAAGGCAATGAATGAATTCAAAGTAAAATGCTAGTTGAAAGTGTGAATGAGGGGCATCTAACCATGGAGCAGAGGTGGCGTGGCAGGGGAGCAAAGGCACCTGGGGAGGACAAGGAAGACTCAGGAATTAGTGGGGATGGCTGCAGACAACCCTCCACCTGTCCCCTAACACTAGAGGGCATCTGAGATCCTGGGAGGCCTTGTCTGGTCCCTCCATCTTTGAGGAAGGATTGACAGGTGGGAGTGTCCCCACAAGGGCCTTGTCTGGGACAGCCTGAGCTCTCTTGGGCAAACCTTCCAGAATCTGGGAAGCAAGCTGACCTCTAAGACCTTTGCCACACATGCAGTTTCTGTTCTGCCCAGAGGTGGTTCTGGGCCACTCCCATAGGCAATCCTGCAGAGAGGTCGCCTCAGCATAAAGGACATCCCCTTGCCGCTTTCCTGTACTCCCTTTCCCCCTCTAAAGCCTTCCACCCTCCTGCCCCTTGAGAACAAAATGGTTCCATCGGCTCCCATCATCTCCTCAAACTCAAAACCAAGCAACATAATTAAGATATCAAATATGAAATGCCAGTGCCTGAAGACTTCCACCTGAGACCCTGTTGGGAAGGCTGAGCTGACAGCTACTGACAGCCCATCAGCCCCTGGGGACTGCTGTCTTCACTCACACTGTTTGGGAACCCTCTTAGAGGAGATCATCCAAGCCCCACCTCTACCCCTACCCCACAGGGCACGGGGTGGAAGAGGCTAGTACAGGTGGACAGCTAGGTCCTGCTGACTGGCACCTGAGGTCTGTCTGGGTCTTCTCTTTATCCAGACACCATGACCATTTAGAGTGACAACTGTGCTCCTATATCACAGAGTAGGGAGAAATGGCTGAGGCTCAGAGAAGGGAGATGGCTTGCCCAAGGTCACACAGCTAGGACTAGCTTCTCACTCATTGACAGATATGGCACTATGTTTTCTCCTTCTATTGAAAACATCTTTATTGGGGGGTGTCAGGATTGCTCAATGAGTAGAAGAGCTTGCCTCACAGCCCTGGAGCCTCGCAAGGGTGGATATAGAGAATCAAGTCTACAAAACTGTCTTCCATAGGTGAGCCACTGCGTATGTGCATGTGCACACACACAGACTAATAACAAATACTTTTAAAGAAATTCTGCTTTTATTACATTTTCTATATTTGTTTTGTGTGGAGGGGATGATGCATGCATGGCAGGCTTTGTGTGGAAGCCAGAGTCTGTCCTCTCTGTCTACCATGGGGGACCTGGAAAGTGCGCTCAAGTTGTCAGGCTTTGTGGCAAGTGTCTGTAACTTCCAAGCCATCTTGTCAGGCTATAAATAAAGTATTTTGTTGTTTTGTTTTAAGTCCTCACTGCCTTGGAGCTGATCACACACCCATTTCCCCCAAGCACTGCTCTGTGTCCTCTCTGGCTCACGACCACCTACAAGATTCCAAGCCTGGACAGGATCCAGGCATGGGCCCTGGTGTGGCCAGAACTGCAGGACTTCATGACTGCAGGAGACACTGAGGCAGTGGGACCTGTTGCCAGTAAGAACAGAGCCCGCTGGTCACTGTAGATTAGGCAGTCTGACATGCTCCTGGTTTGTCCTCTAAGCTCTACAGGGTTGGCTCTCGTGATCTTCACTTTGCCGATGAGGAGGCAGAGCCAGACCCAGGCCAGGTAGTGTAGCTATGGGCCTCATTGAATCAACCCCTGCACTGTCACACTGGCTTGTGGGTGCTGCAAGAGTGCACTCCTGAGAGGAGGGGATTGTGTCCCTGTACCTGGAACACCTGCTAGGAAACAACCTTCTACGCTTAGTGTGTCTAACCCTAAGAGCCCTAGGACATGGGGTCAAGAGCCTAGAAGTCAGTTTGGGGTTAACTGTATTTTTTAGGGAAACAGAAATGCTCTGCTGTTGGTATGAACAACCATACTGGCAGAGGGGAAAGGGTTTGACTCAGTGGTGAAGAGAGCTTGCTGCTCCTTCTCCTGTAAAGGGCCTGAGTACAGTTCCCAGCATCCATGTCAGGTAGCTCATAACTGCCTGCAATTCAGCTCCAGGGGATCTGACACCCTCTTCTGTGCTACTAAGGTACTCGTGTACACACACACACACACACACACACACACACACACACACACACACACACAGAGAGAAGAGAGAGAGAGAGAGAGAGAGAGAGAGAGAGAGAGAGAGAGAGCTAAATCAGAGAGCCTGGCTGGCAGAAACAAGTTTGCCTTTGCTATTAGCAGCTGCCAGTTTTCGTTGGGCCTTTCTGTATGCTTGGAGGTTATGCAAATGGTTTCATTCAACCTCCTGACACCTTGAAGGAAGTCATGACTGTCACTCCCAAAGGAAAGCTGCTCTTCCCTTCGGAGAAATGACAGAACTAGGACCAAGTTTGGTCCATGTGGACACTACTGCTCTGTGTGTGTATCTGTGTGTGTCTGTGTCTGTGTGTATGTGTGTGTGTATGTGTGTGTGTATGTGTGTATGTATGTATGCATGTGTGTGTGTGTGTGTGTGTGTGTGTGTGTGTGTGTGTGTGTGTGTGTGAACAGATGCATATACATGTGTGTATGTGGAAGCCAGATGTAAACCATAGGTTTTGTCACTAAGGTGGCTGTCCACCTTGATTTTTTAAAATAAAGACTCATTATCTGGAAGTGCATTGGTTAAGTCAGGTTGGCTGGTCACCAAGCCCAGGAATTCTGTTGTCACTGTTCTCCCACTGACTTTTCATGTAGTTTCTGTGGCCTGAAGTGAGCACTTCAACAACTGAAGAATGCCCCAGTCCCAGGAATGTTATTCTTCTTAACCCAAAGCAAGACCTACCTGCCTCCAGGCATCCAGTTGAAAATGCACAAGAGAACCTTGTGAAGTGAGTGCTAGTCAAAATCTAGTGCTTGAAATGGAGCTTATGTCCTACCCATGCATTCTTAAGTACCCATCATGCCCTGCTATGAAAGTACACAGTCATTCTTGAAGAAAGTCAGAATTCTGGGCTCCCCCTACATTCCTGCCCATACCCTATCACTTGGGTAGCTCTACCAGCTAAACAACCCTTCCCAACTCCATACTTGGGCATTTTCACTTTGGGCCCAGGATGTAAAATAACCCAGCCCCTGAGACACTTGCCAAGGGTCAAGAGCTACCTGTGACTCACAAGTGGCCATCAAAGCTCCTTATCAGAAATCCCAGCCTAGACTTCTGCTTACATTCTTATCTCTTTGCCCCCAACACCTTCTAGCTTTTCCTGCTCAGTTAAGAGTATTCCAAGTCAGTCAGGGCCTGGAGGGACAGAAGGCAGAATCTAGAGCCTAGCTTTTAAGCTGAGATCATGAAGCCAGGGAGACTGTTCAGCAGTTGAGTGCATGCTGCTTTTGTAGAGGACCTGAGTTCATTTCCTAACTCCCACATAGGGTGGCTCACATCCACCTGCAACTCCAGCTCCAGGATATCCAGTGTCCTCTTCTGAACTTCACATGCAACTACACTCAAGTGTACATAGTAACACACACATAATTAAAAAAAAACTATTAGTGATTTTTTAAACTTTATGTTGTGACTATCTTATGGGATCATTTAACATGTAACTGACCATGACTGTAATGAACATTTTGGCAACATCTGAATGTTTCTGAACACACAGCATCCCCAAAATAATACAAAGTTAAGTTCACATTCATCAAGTGTGTTTCTGGAAGCATTCACCCATGCTGCATCTGGTGACACGGAAGCCTTGATTCTGAACATGCAATGTGTGCACATTGTACTGTGTGTGTTGTGGAACACCAAATACGGCCAACAAACTCTGCCTGAAACACCTCAGACAAGGCGATTGTATAGTCTAGTGTTTTTTTACTATACATACAGAGATTTCTGCTCTATTGAAACATACTGGTTTAATTATAGAAAGCAAAAACTTGTTGTTTTACTCCCATTCTTGCCCAGCATATGAGTATCAAATTATATAGCTTTGGATTGCATTGTGTTTGATTTTTAAAAGCTGTGTTTGAGTTACTGGCATGAGTTTCATGAAAACTCAAATTAAATGATTTTTGTTGGCTTGAGATTAGGGCAGAATTTCTGTCAATTTCTTTTGAAATGACCATAAATATCCTCCTTCCATTTTATATCATGTATTTATGCAAAGTGGCATTCTCAGTATTGTAGATTACAAAATCAAAATATCAATCAACTCTTAAAAATGTTGAAGATGCTCCACATCCTCCAGTATCAAACATATTCAGCCAAGATTTAATTCTTCATTTAAAAATAAACAAGCATATCCATCTCATTAGTATGCAAATTTGCTCTGCTCTTCAACACATGCTAAATTGTAGAAAAATCAATTTCTTGATGGTCTGTTATTAAAAAATGCTTGATTTGATATCTATTTCATAGACCTACATACCTGGAATCATGTTGTTTTCTTGAGTAGAAGAGGTTGCAAGTGTAAGTAGTTTAAGGAGACATGGTATAGGAGAACAAAGACTGTACAGAAGGACTCATTTCAAAGAGGTGGTCAGGAAATAGAGGACTAAAATGGAATAACACTAGCCATGACCAATATCAGCCAAGCTGTCACATCCCTGCTGCTCCAGGAAGGAGAGAGAATCATGTAAGTAAGTACAGTACACAAATGGATGCTGGCCCACAATTGTCTGTCCCTGATCAATGATCAGGAAAAACAGAAACATAAGAATAATTACTGATGTTTTACAGAGATTTAGCACTGGCTGTCACATGAAAGAAAGTGATAAGCTTTCTGAGAATTTAAGGGAATGATGTTCTTCTAAAAATCTTTGGTCTGCAACAAATTAGAAGAAGAAAGTGATTTTTTTTACCTCCTTCAGCTTTATGGATTCCCTAGCTCTCTGCTACATGCCATGATAAATCCTAGAAGGGAATGGATGTGTTTCTTTTTCCTTTGCAAAAGGCTTTGCAGCATCCCTTGCTTCTACCAGAATACAGCCTTAAGTCCTGACAAATCGAAAGGTCATTAAACATTGCTGAAGGTTCTCTATGATAAAAATCACCTCTTATTGAGATACAAAGGCCTATAGGATTTGGTTAATAAATAGAAGGCTCCAGGATAACCTCAGAGGGTGAGAAACAAATGACTAGGGAGCCCAATATTCCTGTGCCACACCCACAACCTTCTGCTGTTATTCTCTATGGTGAACCTGACAGAAACCAGATCCCATGGTCATACTGGACAGTCTTTCAGAGCATAAAACAAAGAGATCCAAGATATTGGGACTTGGGGCAAATGACATCAGCTAGCAGCCAGCAGGATCACATCTCTCTGAAAAACATTCCTGAAGTATTGAAGTGGGCTTTTTTTTATGTGCATTGTTGTTTTTTTCCTGCATGAGGGTGTTGGATCCACTGAAACTGGCATTACAGACAGTTGTTAGATGCCGTGTGAGTGCTGGAAAGTGAACTTTGTCCTCTGGGAGAGCAGCCAGTGCTTTTAACTGTTAATCCATCTCTCCAACCCATTTTAAAATCATGCACCTTGGCAGAATCCCTGTTAGAAAGCATGAACAGCTATTTTAAATTAAGATGCTCCAAAGTGTTATACTTAATTAAGCTCACATGCTCTAAAACACAATTTGAAACTATAACCCAAGCACTTACAAAAACAGAACCAGTCTAAAGCGCTGTTTCAATCCCGCATAGTGGTCTTTCAGATCCTGGATGTGTCTGAGATCTTTGCAGATAGGTATTTTTCTTTCCTTGGGAATTACTACATGGATATCTGAAGACCTTTTATGGGAATATATATATATATATATATTATATATATATATATATATATATATATATGGGTTTCGTATGTATGAGCATGTGTTAGAGAAAAATTATGTGTGGAGGGCTTGTTGGATGTGTTTGAGGATTATCATTGTGGTTATGTATGTGTACATGTATATATATATATATATGTGTGTGTGTGTGTGTGTGTGTGTGTGTATACATATATATATATATGCTTCTCTATGTGTGTGTATATATATGTATCTCCATATCTGTGTGTTTATCTCTGCATGTGTGTGTTTATGTTGATATGGTACAGAAAGCTCTGGTAACTGTCACTATTAGCCAATACTCTGCCTCTCCTTTCCCCAGACCCCCCATCCTCTGATGTTCTAGAGGGACCTCCTCTGTGACCTCCTATAGACAATGGCAAGTTAGATCTAGTATTTCCTAATAGCATAGTTTGTTCCCAAGAATACTCATCTTGAGCACAATGGTCAAGACTTTAGGTTGAGTGCTAGAACTCATTCTCTGGTGCCATGATTTAATGGTTAACCTCCAATGTCAATAGGATTTGGAGTTCCCTAGGAGACACTCCATCTCTGGAGAGAGTTTCTCTAGAAAGAGAAAATCTTTGCATACAGGTAGCACAGGTCCATAAGTTTGAGTCCCAGACTGTTCTGCTGTTGTCTCTCTCTCTCTCTCTCTCTCTCTCTCTCTCTCTCTCTCTCTCTCTGCAGACACAGCATGACTTTATTTTCCTGCCACTATGTCTTCCTTTCCCTGAGGGCTATACCCTCAGACTGTGAGTCAAAATAAACTCTTACTTCCTATAATCACTGTAACAAGTCAAGTAACTAATACACAAGGTCTCCCATCTCCATCCATATTTGCCAGAATCCCTTGCAGCTAAGGCTAAGTGCTACATTTTGGCAAACAGATGGAAGACAGTAATGTGTGGTGGACCTACAAGAGCAGGAATGCATCCCCAACATACTCCTTCTGTTCTGTGCTAGCCTGGGTGGAGATTTGATCTTGACTATAAAGAGGACAACATGACCTCAGTATCCTTGAAGCAAGCATCATTGCCAGTGTAACACATTACACAGGATAGTAGAAAGCACATGGGATCAAACATTATTGCATTGTTCTTCTAAAACAGTGTGACTTCTCTGCCTCATACAGTTACGAGGAGACCTGAGAAGTCTGTTATTTTCCAGGGACCAAAACAAGGGCAAACATACAGATTTGTGTTAGAGGGAAGTAACTGGCCTATATCTAAAAGGAAGTCCTTGTTTTTTTAAGTTATCAACAAACACCCCTTCTTTTATCTTCATTGTTCCTCCAGCCTCACGCCCTACAGCTCCCCAGAACCACCCATTCCAGAGGCTCTGTCACCATTCCCTCCATCAGAGACACACCGTGGCTGCCTACTGAGCTGTGGCATTCATTTAGTAAGGTCCTGTTGAGATGCTTGCTTCATTTCCTGCTTTTGCATCCCTACTACCCATCTTCATGGCCCCACATCTGCCATCCACTCTGGCCAGCTGCCACATCTTAAACCCACAAAATAATGGCCTCACTAAACAAAAGCAGACAGCTTGCCTTCCAGTCTTACCCAGACCCATGTATTGTTTATGACCTAATAAAACTTTCCTGAAGATCAGAATGCAAAGCTAGACACATCCATAGAGGCAGCCATAGAGGTGGTGGTAATGCAGGCCTTTAATCCCAGCAGCCACACTAGTCAACCATAGAGGTTGGGCAGTGGTGGTGTACACCTTTAATCCCAGTGCTAACGAGGTATATAAAACAGGTGCTCAGGGTCTCATGCAGTATTCAGTTTCCAGCCATGCTGAGGACAGATTTCCCAACCTTGGTAGAGGTAAGAGTTCTCATTGGCTGCTTTGCTTTTCTGTTCTTTAGCCTGAACACCAATATCTTTCTCTGGCTTTTTATTATTTGCACTATTATAACCATGAGACCCAAAGGGTTTTTTTTTTTCCTTTCAACATCAACAGCCAAGAAGAAAGGAGATGTGGTTGGTTCATTGGCACTCATGCACACATGCAAGTTCTTACCCTGTGACAGCCACACACAGGTTGTATCAAGCAGTATCTTTATTCTCTGCAGTGACAATCATAACTGGAGAAATAGCCTCAAGTTGATAGACTACCTGTTCAACCCACATCCAGTCAAAAATAGCCTGGCTGGTGCCTGCAGGTTCTTTGTCTCCAAGTTCAGCACATTGTGCCCCAGAAGGACTTGAACAAAAAATTATGAATATGTATCAATGTGTGTGTTGTCTCTGTTTATGTGTGGGATGCAAGGTACATGTGGAAGCCAGAGCAAGGTGTCAGATATTAGGTGTCTTCCTTTATTGCTCTCCAGCTTGCCTTTTTCTTAACTGAACATCAAACCTACTGATTGTCTAGAGCAAGCAGCCTGGCTACCCAGAAGGCTTGGGGGTCTCTTGTCTCTGTCCTGCTAGTGCTGGGGTTACAAACACTCTCTGTTGTGCCGAGCTTTTTACATAGATTATGGAGATTCAAACTCAGGGCTTCATTCTTGCAAGACACTTTGCCCACTGAACCATGTCCTCAGATCCTAGATAATTTTTTTTTCTGGTCACTATTCCTGAAACAAACAGCTCTTCAGTTCTTTAGACAGTACTGACATTGTGTTCAGTATTGGAAGATATGTACAGGGAGGAGTTGCACTGTACCAAGTCGCTGTGTGGGTTGCACACCTATAATGGATTTGAATGTGAATTTTGGAGTGTTCGAGGGGTGCCTTGTAACCAGTTGTCATCAGACAACCAAGGAACAACAGCACTATGTTAACCTGAACATCAGCAGGCAGAATTAAAGCTTGCCAGGAAGCACATTTCAGTGTCAAGGCAGCCTGTTTGACAACAATTCACAAAGGAAATAACATACATGGACCTTTATTGATGCTTACTAATGTCAAACTGTTCTGAATATTTTGCACATGTTAATTTAATCCTTTTAGCTATGTGTAGAAGGGGACTATCATCCCTATGAACAGAAGAGGAAATCTCGTTGAAGAGAGGTGACTTGCCCAAAGCCTCACAAAAGATGTTTGTATTGAGCAAGATCTGGAGCCTGGGTTCAATTCTCAGAACAGATCATTTTTAAAAACATAAAAGGCTGGACATGGGGCATGAGGGTCAGCCAGTATAGCCATGGTGGCAAGCTCCAGACCAAGCAGAGACCCCATTTCAGAAATAAATAAAAGAAAGGGGGACAAGAGATGGCTCAATGGTTAACAATGCTTGCTGCTCTTGTAGAGGACCCAAGTTTGGTTCCCAGCACCCTTTTGGGTGATTCAAAACCACCTATAACTCCAGACTCCAGGGATCTGATGCCTTCTTCTGGCCTCTATGGGCACTGGCATACATGTATCATGTTCACATGTAGACATACACACCCATACACAGGAATAAAAACAAAAACAAATCTTAAAAGAAAGGTGAATGGTGCCCTGAGGAAGGACACCTGAAGTTTGCTTCTGACCCTCACATGCACATTTGCACACATTCACGCACATGGGAAAACACGTGTGCATATAAACAAACATACATGCACCCCCCAAAAGAATACATACTGTAAAACAGACTTCAGATAGTCTGCAGACTATCTGAAGACCAAGTTCAAATACTACATTACAGTCTGCTGGCTCTTCGGGCCTGGATGGAAGGATGCTAACAGGACTGCAGAAGCACTGGGGAAGTCTGCTGTCTTTCCAGCCTCCTTACACACAGCACTCACTTGCGAATGCTCAGAAACATGAGCTGTCATTTCGTAACTGCTCAGGACACTGAGCATGGGTGAGGAGTGGGGCATGGGTGAGTGACTGAAGCTGCTATAGGGATTACTAGGCTTCCTGGCAACCAGCCCTCCCTCTACCTCACCCACAGAGAGATGTCTTTCCTGCTGGTAGGCAGGAGAAACCCACTCAGTACTTGTCTCTGTTATGTCTCAAGTGATCCTCCCAGATTCCCCTGCCCCTGGCTGGGGCAGAGTAAGGCTGTGGAGACAAAAGACCTCAGCAGGAGATATGCCTGTCCCACTCAGGGAAGGTCCTGGAGAGCTGGTGGGAGGAGGCTGGAGAATGGTACCACCCATCACATTATGTTCAGACCCAGCAGAGGAGGGTCTGTCTGTGTTGCTTCTGTGACTGCTGTGTGACCTAGGGCAAATCACTTTCACACTCTGTGCCTCACTCACTTCTGTTCTAGAATTCTGCAAGCATGTCACCAGAAGGAGCTGGTTAGCAGAGAACCGCTGCTGTCTGAGGACTAGGCCAGTAGGTCACCAACTACAAATACACACTGACAGGGGACATCTGTATAGATGTTTCTCTTATTGGTGGATGAAAAAACACTGATTGGCTAGTAGCCAGGCAGGAAGTATAGGCAGGGCTACGAGAGGAAGGGGTAAGGAAAGAGAGAGGTTAGGCGCAATGGAGATGCCATGTAGAGTCTGGGAAGAGAGGACTTCCAAGTGTTCTCTGGTAAGATAAGGCCACGTAAAAGTACATAGATTAATTGTTATGGGTTAATGATTAAGAGAGAGCTAGCCAGTAAGAACCCCTAGCCAATGGCCAACGGGTGTTTATTTGGGGCTAATCGGCTGCAGGACCAAGCTGGAAAGAAACTCCATCTACAATACACAGGGTCTAACACTCAAGTTGCCTGGGCTCTGGACTCATTATTTCCCAGAGTCTCAGCCTTCCTGTTTGTGAAATAGCTTGCACAGTCGCTCTAAGGGTTACTAGGCAAGGGAAAGCTGCTGAGACTGTGGTCAGCCATGAGTACACAATAAGGAGTGGGCATTTGGAACCATGTCCTTAAGGGAAGCTGCCCATGGTGGTGAGGTCCATAACCTGTGTGCCATCTACTATACCCTGTCCTTCCATGCCTCTGCTCCTTCCTGACCTCTCAGTAGAAGCCCAGCTCACAGGAAGTTGTACAGGTGTTCACAGCAGACAGACAGAGGGAGCAGTATGGAGTAAAGACATAAAAGCCCCTGAGGCTCAACTGGCCAGTCAGTCTAGACAATTAGCGAGCTCCAGGTTTACTGAGAGACTATGTCTCAAAAAACAGGGTGGAGAGCAAAGAGGAAGACAGCAGTGTCAACTACTAGGGAGGATCATGTCTCTGTGAGGAGGATGGAGCCTACTGAGGCCTCTACAGCTCATGGGTTTTCAGCATCACTGGAACCCAAAGCCAGTCTTGCTTGGAGTCCCCAGAGGCCCTAACCTTCTTTTCCTCCCCCTCTGCCCATAGGAAGCCCACCACAGGCTGGAAGACAGAGCAGTAGCTTCTGGCAGTGGGTGATTTACTGATGTCTTTATCCACACTCTGGTATTTCACGGCTCCCGGGGCTTTGATGGAGTAAATATGACCTTTCATTCTTCGCTTTGTTTAAGACTCAAGGTCAACAGCCCAGCTGTGATCTATCAGTTACTCCCTCTGCAGACACTCTCGTGTCAGAAACTCCCAGGCAGAGATTCATGATGCTGTCCTCAGCCCTTCTTGCTGCCTGGCCCTTGATGCTAGGATAGAAAAGCTGGGGACATGTGGCTCTTCAAGAACAATGGCCCATGGAGTCCTGAGGCCCAGCCATTACCCTCCACCCTCTACACTAAGTCTGCCTGTTGTTAGGGTCGAGACATAGCCTGGTTTCTTCATTCTGCTTGGAGGCAGTGATGGGAGCCTGTGTAGCTTTGATTCAAACAGTAAGTTATGAATCAAAACATCTGAGGGCTTGCCTGTCCATTCTCTGCGTGGAGAAGACATTCACCTACCTGACTCTGGTGGAATCTTCCAAGTCCTCTAAGCCACTTTCTGTCCTCGGTTCAAAGCTTTGTTCCCCAAAGCACTCACACTGCCTGGAAAGTTCTTCCACTTGCCTAACTGCAACTCCTCTGAAGTGCCCACCCACCTTCTACTTATCTGTGAGTGGATGGCAGGAGAGTCATCTGGGCTCACACATCCTCTGTTTTCCCCTTGTGTCTCCACTGGCAATGGATGATAATTCCGGGGAAGAGGATAGGGAGTGGAATCGTGTGAGAGTGAATAGAGTTGATGGCCTTCACTTAAACGCGTCACCTGCAACCCCCACCCCACAACAACACACGTCCTTCACTCTTCACCTCTCTCGTGTCCTGGGAGGAGCAGTGTGGAGACACTCTGAGGAGTGTGGCAGGCCTGGGTTCAAATTCTGTTTCTTGGGAGGTCAGAGATGAGCTGTCAGGTACATGTCGGGTCCCATGCTGCATCTGGGGAAACCTCCCTCAAGAAACCTCATCACACCTCACTAGGTGAGGTTGTCCACTGCCCTGGCACTTGGAACTCATCTTCATATAGAGATCATCACAGTTATGGGAGTGGTGGGGGAGAAGGCTGGATAGCCTTAACTGCCTCCTTCTTACTCTGGTTGTTTTTTCAGACTGTGAAATTTGCAACAACGAGTCCCGTTTTAAAGTCAGAAGAAACAAATCCAAGATGGCTGCCCCAATCGAGGAGCCGGACTGAAGCTTCGCATTTCCCTTCTCCCCATTCCATGCTGCCTCAAGACTTGGGCCACACATCCAGGAAGCGCTTCTGCCTTGCTGCCTATCCTGGTGCTCTCTGCCTCCTGCAGCTGCTCAGGCTTCCACCGTTCCTTCCAGAGCACCAGCTTCCTCTACTGTCCATCCCCCCCCCCAAAAAAAAACCACCCCACCTCTCCCAGGCTTCTGCCCATCACAGGCACAAAACAGTGCATCTATAACGGAGAATGCCAGGTTCTTTGATCTGTGGTGGTTTGGGGCCGGGTTCTCTGAGGCTTCTCCCAGGTAAGGCTCGTAAAGTAGGGTCTGAGTCTCAGCCACAGCTGAAAGCTTCCCTAGTCCCTGTCCGAAGGGGAGACATGCTGACTCCAGCCACACCCACATGGAGTTTTCCAAGCTTTCCCACGCAGACCTTCTTGGCAACACTCAAAGCCGAGGGAGGAGAGGAGCACAGGCTGGGAGCAGCCTTGGCACCAGCTCAGTGAGCACGGGGTGGCATTTTGATGGGTGGTAAAAATATCTCCCTGGCGTTCAGGGCCAGCTGCCACCCCATCACCATCACAACTTCCAGATCCTGTCCCCATGCCCAGGAATTCAAAAGCCCACTCTGTCCATATTCCTCAGGGATAAAGCACAGGTCACCCAGCCCCTGATCCTAGGTCCCTTCCATACCCTGTAATAGCTGCCTCTATCATCATGGCCAGATACTAACACAAAGGCCGTTAGCCTCTAGGGAAAGTGAAGGGCTGTCAGAATGCTTCAGCCTGCCTAATGAGCTAATTAAACAGTATCATAAATAATGATGAGCGGGGCTGCTGGGGATGTGGCTCAATGAGGAGAGTGGTTGCTTGGCATACAGGAGGCTCAGAGGGTCTATCCCTAGCACCACATAAACCAGGTGTGGCCACACATGCCTGCAATCCCAGCATTTAAAGGTCATCCTTAGCTACACCATAGTTGGATGCCAGCCTGAGCTACATGAAACCCTATAAAAAAGACCTGTCGTCAGGATGAGAAGAAAATGGAGGGAAGAGTGGGGGGGGGGCACATTGGCAGAGGAGTTGGGTCAGCTATGCAGTGGGAGGCTCAGCTACACAATGGGAAGTCATAGTGCCTTGTCCCCACGTGGAGCCTTCCGGGGCCTCCATAAGGTTCCCAAGCACCCACAGACATAGCCAGGAGCCTTCCAGAAGCCTCAGCACAGCCTCGTCTGGAGGCATCTGCTTCACTTCCACACCACACACCAGCAGCCTTTGCATATATGTGTGGGTGTGGAGGGACAGGAGGCTCTCTAGACACGGCAGGTCCCTCGTCCCTACAGGACTAGTCTACCCATTCCATCTTCTCCCTGGGCAGACTCTGAAGCCACCACCTGTCATCACAGCATGCCTGCATCCTGCTCTCAGGTCCCCCAAAGGCTCCCGCCTCCTGCAGGATAAAACTCAAGCCTTGCTCTGGCCTCAGAGATCCTACCAGATGTAGTCCTGCCACACCCCAGCTCACTCCCTGCCACTCTGCCTCAAACACCCTGGAGTCCTTGCTGCCGCTCTAACAGGACAAGCACGTTCCTACCCCAGGGGCTTTGTATGCACTTTGTCACCCTTCTGAGGGGTCATCCCTGATCACCCACAAAAAACGATGGCCCAAGACTGTCTCTGTGCTTTGTTTTTCCTGGCACACATTTAAAATAAAGAAAATTAAGATTTATTTTATGTATGCTGGGGGGGGGGGGTTATGTGCACATGGATGCAGTGCCTTCAGAAGCCAAAAGGTGGCGGCAGATCTTCGGCAGCCGGAGTTACAGCCTTTTATGATCTACCCAGCTAGGATGTGGGGAACCAAGCTCAAATCCTGCATGGCTAGTCCATGCATTTAACCTCTGGCCTTTTTTACAGCCTCTAAAACCAATTTGTTTTGTTTTGTTTTTAATTTTTTGTGTTTTTTTTTTTTTGCTTTTTGGGTTTTTATTTTTTTTGGTTTTTCGAGACAGGGTTTGGAGCCTATTGCTTTGGAGCCTATCCTGGCACTCGCTCTGGAGACCAAGCTGGCCTTGAACTCACAGAGATCCGCCTGCCTCTGCCTCCCGAGTGCTGGGATTAAAGGTGTGCGCCACCAACGCCCAGCTTGTTTTTAATTTTTAAGACAAAGTCTTATGTAGCCCAGAATGCTTAAACTCAATATAGAGTTGAGGATGACTGTGAACTCCTGGTCCTCCTGCCTACACTTCCTGAGTGCTGGGATTAGAGGCATATACCTCCCTCCCTCTCCCTCCCTCCCTTCCTTTCTTTTTCCCTCCCTCCCTTCCTCCCTGCCCCCCACTTGATGCTGGAGACCTCACCTTGAGCTTTGGGCATGCTAAACAGATACTCTACCAACTGAGCCATATCCATTGCCCCATATTTTAAATTCTCTCACCCCCTTCCCCTCCCTCATAAGCTGGAAAGCTTCTTCAAGACCAGGACTTGACTATTTTTATTGCAATAGTTACTGACCATGTATTCAGTAGCTATTCACTGCCTTGACTTCACTGCAATGAGGGACTGTATCCTGACACTAAAATCACAAGAAACCTTTTCTCCCTTTGTTGTGTTATTTTATCATAGTGACAGAAATGAAACTAGAGCAACAAGGACAGAAGGCAGAGCAGAGCCCCGACCCCACCCTTGTATTGGCTGCTCATACCCAGCCAAGGGGTACTACTCTTGACTTCAGTACTTCCTGGTCCTTAGTACTTCTTGGTGCCAGTACTCTCTAGTCCCAGTACTTCTTGGTCTCAAAACTCACTGGTCTCTGTACTTTCTGGTCCTGGTACTCTGTAGGGAGACACCTAGGATGGGCTACAGGTGTGGCCTGGTGGGCATGGTCAAGGTGATATCAGAGTGACGCAAGAGAGGTTTAAAGGGACAGACAAGGCACATGGGTGCTCTCTTGCCTTGCTGCTTTTGGCACGCTCTGGCTTGCTGTTGGCTAGTGTTTTTCTATTAAAAGTTATCTTAACCTTACAGATTTTGTATCAGTTATTCTCCTCAATAGTATTCCCCACAATATTTCTTGCTCTAGTACTTCCTGGTCCTAGTACTTCTTGGTTGACTATGAAGGATACTCATTCAAACTCTTGATTTAATTCCTCCTCCACCCCAAACTATAAAACATGCAGGAAGGAATCTATTCCCATTTTACAGATTAACCGATTAGGACTGAGGGCAGTGACATACTTTGCCTTTGGCCACAGGATTAGTAAATGAGTCTGGGCATAAGTTTTAGGAGTGCTAGCTAGCCCTCCTTCTTCTCTGTTTTTGAAGGGACACTGCACCTAGCTTTGCAGAAACGTGTGCCCATACAGTGTAAATGGACATTAATGGTTGGGTCTTCTGGCAAATCTCCCAGTTTGCTCTCTTTATCTTGCTTTCTGTTGTTCGAACTACATGAAAGGGAGGTTTGGCAGCCTGTGCTCCAGCAGATGTTTTGTGCTAGGAGGTGACCTTAAAGGCAAAACCTGAGCTGAGGATGGTAACAGCAAAAGACAGAAGGGGGCTGGGTCCTCCATGACTAGGCAACCCAGAAAGGCAGAATCCTTTTTTCCCTGGACTTCTCTTAAATAAGAGGTGTATGGTGGGTCCCTGCCCTTCCTTTCTACTGCTGCTAATGTGAGACCTCTGGTAACTCAGTCTTTGCCATTATAACTGATTGATATACTTTGAATTTCAGAGAGCCACACCCTGCCCAGATTTTCTGCTAAGAGGCCCCAGGTTCTGGTAAAAACCAAGGTTAGGACTGGCACCTTTCTTCCTTCCTTGTGCCAGCATTTCTGGCACTTGGAATTGTGGAGAAGTAACACTGAGCAGAGAAGTCCCCAAACCCTTGCCCAAAACAGGCTGCAACGAATACCTGGCCCATGCCCCAGCCTTCAGGGACATTTGGAGGCATTAGTAAGTTGGCCCACAGGGTGGGGCTGGGGATGGGTGAAGCAGAGGTTCACTCTTACCCTTCCTATCCCTTTTCCTTGTGGGTACCTGACTTTAATAGGAAGAGAATTTATAAAAGTACGAATCCCCAGGAAGGCTGGCTTTGATGTGGCCTCTCACAGCCACACTCTCCTTATCTCTCCAGCTTCCACTGCCACACACTCCTCTTCTCCCATCTGTGGTGTTCAGCCACCCCTTCAGGAGAAGCCAGCCTGCATAAGGACATCCGCAAGTCCTCAGCACAGACACAGGACACTGAATCTCACATGCTCCTTCCTCTCTTCAGGGAAGAAATGTCCCTATCTGCTTCCCTTGTCTCCAAAGTCATGAGTGAATTTTCCTGGTGGCGGAGAGCAGGGTTCCCTGAGATATGACCGGATAGCACCCTGGCAGTGTAGACCTCACCTTTCAATCCCTTCCCTGGGTGAGGGACAAGCAACAATAGCAATCATAAAGGTTAGTATTGAGTGTGAGCTTGATGAGATCTAAAGTCATCTAGGAGCTACATCTCTGGATCCTCTGAGGGTGTTTCTGGAATGGTCTAACTGAGGAGGCTACAGGAAGAACTATAGTAAATGGAGCACCGGGTTGAAATACCGGGGCTTAATAAAAAGGAGAAAGCAAGCAGGGCAACAGCATTCATCTCTCTCGGCTTCCTGACTGAGGCTACAATCTGACCAGCTGCCTCACACTCCTGTACCAAGGCTTCCCCGCCTGCTGGACTGGACCTTCAAACTGTAAGAACAAACCCTTCCTTAAGTTACCTTGATAAGTTAAGCAACACAGCAGATCCACCCTGAGCCCTGTACAGCTCAGCTGCATGGTCCACTCTCTACAGAAGAGGTCTCTGACAGCCTAGAACCAATAGAGCAGGAAGAGCTTCTGTGCTTGTCCTTCAAGGCCCCTCTTGTCCCTAAATTGAGATGCTGGCCACGTCACGCACAGTATGAAGGCAAGCCTGGAGCCTGGCTGATCCCACTGAGCTTTGGGGAGCAAGCTGGCTGCTCCCTGGCCCTCCCAGTATGGTTCCAGCATCTCATCTATTGTCAGATGTTCCTGACAGCTCTTAGAGACAAGTGTTTGTGAATGTCACTTGGCCGATAATGACATGCAGGGCACTTAACTTTCCATGTCACACCAGAAATGAGGTTTAGCTGAGATGGGTTGTCACTCTTTCTGGGTGGGGAGAGGCCCAGAGGTTCCTCCCCTTGCCATGTTCACTGCTCTCCCCTCTGTGGGGTCCCCATTAATGTTATGCTTTTCCTGAAAGTTCTGGACCTGGTGATGAGAGATGTGACTGTCAGTCTTTCTCAGTCACACAGGAAGCGAGCCAGATACCACCTGAGGACTGAAGGAGCCCAGAGTATCCCAGTTCTGCCTGCAGGGCTTAGTCTCTCTACTGTGGGGGGAAATGCCTGGAGAGCATCAAGGACATCTTGTAACAAGAGATCTTACATGACAGAAGATTTCCTTGATCACCCAGGATTAGCCCCATATTTGTAGTAATTCTGGAGTGTGGCCTACAGCCTCAAGCATCAGGCATTGCTCACAGCTACCCTTGGGTTCTCTGGAACCTTGGGGTGCCTTTGAGTATGTGTCCCTGACATGGGTCCAGGTCAGGCTAGACTCTCTGAGCCCCTACGATGCTCACCGACTCTGAACTCAGGCTCTGGAGCAGAAGTGTCTGGGAGGTCCTAACGTCAGGCCACAGGGCCCTGCACAATAAACACAGGCAGTAGAAGCCACGCTGTTCAGCTTAAGAAGAGATATAGGCTGAGAAGATTGTGTCACTTCAGTCAGAAATTCCTACTCCCACCTTTCCAGCATCCCCAGGAGGGACTTAGCTGAGTCCTCCTGGAGCTCTAGAAGCTCCCAGATCATGATGGCTGGTGCTAAGCTGCCACGGTGCTGCTCTGAGGCCTGCTGCCCTTTTGTTGATCAAGTGTGGAATCTGCAGCCTGTATAGGTCAGACTTACAGACCATGGTGAAGGGACTACAGATGCTGGAGGAGAAGAGGGAGGCAAAGCCAGCTCCTCCATAGTCAGAGAGGCCGTGAGTATGCAGGGTGTGCTGGTGGGACTTTATTCTTGTGATGGGAGAGGGCCTACTCCTGTGCTGGGGCAGGGTGTACATGCATGTGCTTGCACATGTGCCTGTGCATGCATGTTTCCCTCTTCTGCTCAGAAGTTCTTTAAATAGATCAAAGGAGCTGGGATTTCTTTCTAAGTCCTTTCATCTTCAGGGTCAATTTCACCTTAGCTTACACGAGCTTCGAGAATCTCATTTCTATGCTGGGCCATCCTGGATTGAGCACAGTACAGCTGTGCTCTGGCCAGCCTGACTGGCTCCACAGAGTCACAACCTCTCCTGACCTGAGCAGTGTTTCTCTGACACAGCTATAGAGTCTTCCAGCGTCCTGTCCTCATATGGCTTCGATGACCTTCTGAGCAACAACTTTAAACCTGGACAACAATTCCAAGCAAGGTCATTTCTCCTTGCCTTGGATGACTTGCTTTGTGTGACTGTAATTATAATGTACTCCTTGAAACAAACAGATGATCAAGACAGATGATAGGCAGATAGACGATAGATAATAGTAAGTAGATATGTATGTTAGTAGATAATAACAGATAATATGTTATCTTTTTCTAGATGAATAGAAAAATTGTAGATAACAGGTAACAGGTAACAGAAAATGATGGACAGGTGACAGGTAGATATTTTGTTTGTTTGTTTGTTTGTTTTGGACTCAGTGCTGTCTGCGTGTGCTTCTCATTTACACTTCTAGTCCAGTCCAGTCTCCCTGACACTATCTTGTGTCCATGCTTGTTGGGACATGAACACAGCAGAGAGTCACCATGTAACTGTTATTTCCTCCTTCTCATGGTAAAGATGCATTTTTCAAAAAGTCCAGTGTCTCTCTCTTTCTTACTATGAACTCCTTCAGTACATCCACAAAGGCTAATCATGTGAACTGTATCCAGAAGCTAGGATTCAAATTATAGTGTGTCATTAAAGCTTGTTGTGATAATGAAGAACTGCTTGGAGTGATTATTACTATAAAGAAAATGGGATTCCTGAGTTCATGGTTCTGGAGGTTTAGGTCCAAGATTAGATGGCCCTACTGTTTAGGACTTCCTCTGGTAGGTTAGGTGGCCATGATAGGAAACCAATGAAAGAAACTGGCTCACATATTTTGCTAGATAGTAGATAGATAGATAGATAGATAGATAGATAGATAGATAGATAGATGTAGATAGATGATAGATAGCAAGGTAGAGATAAATGATATATATGATAGACAGGTTGATAGATGATAGATAATAAATAAATGATAGATAGGTGATAGAGGCAGATAGAAGATAGATAGATAGATAGATAGATAGATAGATAGATAGATAGATAACTCTGGTGGTCTCAGGTTTTTGAACACTTAGTTCCCAGTTAGTGGCACTATTTGGAGATTTAGGAGGTATGGCCTTGCTGAAGGAAGTGTGTGACTGGGAGCAGACTTTGAGAAATTATATTTTAGAGTCACTTTTAACTCATTCTTTCTGGGGCATGCTTGTAGTTAGCTCTCTGCTTCTGCCTCCTGCTGTACCACTAACCCTTTGGAACCACAATTCAAAACAAATCCTTTCTTCTGTAAGTTGCTTTGATCACAGTGTTCTATTATGGTGACAAAAAATAACTAACATAATGACAGATAGATACATGATTGATAGATAGCAGAAATCATAGATAATAGAAGATAGGCAGATAGATAGTGATAGATTAGGCAAGGGGGGGGGCTAGAGTCCTTCAGTCCCTTCCAAGTCCCTACCTCAATGACCCCAGGGCTTCCTTCAAGTCGCCACCTCTTAAAGGTCCACCAGACCTTGCAGTACTGCTATTCTGGGACACCCATCCAATCCTTTTTCTGATTCTGTGACCTTAGGGGACTTTTATGACATTCTCTTGTCCCTTTATACCTGGTATATCCAAGAGGATTAAATGAAATGGAGTCTGCAAAGCTGCTCCTCATGCACACAGTGAGGCTGCATGTTGGTGCTGGTGATTGTCAAAACCCTCCTCGGAGAGCATATCCTCCTTAGAATTTTCTACAAAGCTTTGGACATCTTCTTACAGATAAGACCAGATGGAATAGCAAACTTCCACTTCCATGTCCTCCCCTGGGACAGCGGAGAATATAATGGCCTTGTTTTAGGTTGCTATTACTTTTGCTACTATTAGCAATACTAACACTACCCTATGTGCCCAACCTGCTTAATATGAGTAGATACTACTTGGAGAGCTATCATTTTTGTTTTTGTTTTGTGGGGGGTGGGGCATGTGCACGTGTGTAAGCATGTGGCATGTGCACGTGTGCATATGTACATAAACATGCATTTATACATGTGTGGAGGCCAATGGTCAACACCAAATCTCTTTCTCAATTAATCTCCACCTTATT